>NW_010181826.1:0-25111 GCF_000695765.1 Mesitornis unicolor
AGGACGGAGGAGAAGGAGGACGGAGGAGAAGTGCAAAATAGTGATATACTGTGAATGACCTAAGGGAGCAAAATTCAGGAAGAAATACAACGCAAACAAAAGATGTGTATAAATATACCACAGGAGCAAACACGAGTGGATTTCTTCCCCAATCCCAATTTCTGAATTTTCATCTCACAAGAAATTCCAAATAATTTGCCTGTAAATAGAATAACAGAATTCTCCAAAGACAATTATAGAACTAAAGTTTTTTAACTTTAAAGTTTTTTCCAGTGGAAACCCAACATTTTTCTTTTTCTGCAAGGACACTCAGGTAGATGGTTGCAGAAATACCATGACTACATTTACCAAGAGGAGAATGACAAACCAGCTGTATGGCTGGAAAGGTGTGCAAAAGAACAAGAGACTACTTAATGTACATCTTGCAGCTTGTATTGTCCAGCTGAGGTGCAACTATCCTTTGTGCTAACAGACTAGGAGAACAGACTTTATGATCAAGTAACGAATGGGTACTAGACTGTAGCAGCTTGGCTTGTAAGGTTCTGAGGAGTCAGAACAATCCATAGTTCAAACTAAAGGGAGCTATGGTGCTTGGCATTTAAAATATGTCTGACGGACACATGCGTTCTCACACATGTTATATTATAAGCTTACCATATGCAAACTATGGGAAAATCAGCTGACTGAATGAGTCATCTGAACCTAGGCATCTTGGTACAAATTTGTTTTCACAGAAACACAGAATTATTGAGGCTGGAAAAGACCTCTGAGATCATCACGTCCAGCCTATGACCTAACACTACCACATCCGCTACACCATGGTACTAAGTGCCATATCCTGCCTCTCCTTAAACACCTTCAGGAATGGTGACTCCACCACCTCCCTGGGCAGTCCATTCCAATGCCTGATCACCCTGTCCATGAAAAAGTACTTTCTAATATCCAGCCTAAACCTCCCTGGTGCAGCTTCAGGCTATGCCCTCTTGACTTGTCACTAGTTGCTTCGGAGAAGAGCCCAACCCCCACCTTACTACAACCTCTCTTCAGGTAGTTGTAGAGAGTTATAAGGTTCCCCCGAGTCTCCTCTTCTCCAGGCTAAACAACCCCAGCTCTCTTAGGCCTCTCGTTATAAGACTTTCCCTCTAGTCCCTTCACCAGCCTCGTTGCTTTCCTCTTTACCTGCTCCAGCACCTCAATATCCTCTTCTTGAAGTGAGGGGCCCAGAACTGTACACAGATTCCATTCTATTTACCCAGAGTAAATCCTCTTAGGTTTTCCTCTTAGGCTAAGATGAAGCCTTTTTTCCAGGTTCTGACCCATACATCAGTCCATCATTTTGGTAGACTGCTAAAATGTTAAAAGGTGACAACTGCTACCAGCAGTACTTATCAGGAGCAGCATAAAAAAAACTAAAAAACAAAACATGCATCTACTTTATATAAAATATTTAAATTACCTTTCAGTAAGACTGTCTACCTCTATTGATTTTCCTATTGGTCATTGACCAAAAAAATAAAGTTAAAAAGAATCATGTAAAACTCTTCCTTACTTCTCCGGCATGATGAAGTGCAACAAAGACCAAAGCTCTTTGAGGGAGTTCTGTAGAGGTGTTCCAGTAATAAGAAGACGATGGTTAGACTTAAAGTCTATTAGAGTCTTGTACAGAAGAGAGTCGTCGTTTTTTAAACGATGAGCTTCATCAACTCCTATGAATGCCCAATTCAGACCACCAAGGAATGACTTAAAGAAATGGGGGGAGGGGGAACATTATAGAATTAAACACATTGTATGACATCTCGCATTTTAGAATCAAGCTATAAACACCATCACCTTATGGTTTAATAAAATATGGACAACTCAAGAATCCAAAAATTAAGTTTAAAAGGAAAAAATGGCCAAACTTCTGACACGTTAATTTTTACATGACAGAAAGAAAATCACTATTGACCTCTTCTTCCCAGCATCTACAAACACATGAAGTAAAAATGTTCTTCTGAACTATCTATAAAAAAATTATATACTGTTAGAAGGATTAACAATAACTCTATGTGCTACCACTATGGAAACAATATTGATACATGTACACATACTATGGCATCCATGAAGTGGAAGAAAAGCTATATGGTATTTCAGAGCTCTGTATCATGCTTTGAGCTAGAGGTTGGGCTCTTTTTCAGTTTCTTAATGGTGCTTTGCAAAGAAGTAGAGGTCTTGAAGATGGGAAATTACAGCAATAAGAATCCCAAGCAAACTGGGAAAAAAGCGTTACCCACTTAACGTGGAAAAAGGCTGAAAGCCTCACCACACACACAGAAGACCTAGAAGTGCTTAGAAAACAACCACACACAAAAAAACCCCAAAACAGTCATGCACTGTCATGCTTCCAGCAGCAAACAGCTATCACACTTTCCATAAATTTAATGGTTCACAATGCAAATACATGCAAGTCTAAAGAGAGTTCTACACTGGAGAAATTATTTTTATCTCCCTGAAGAAATGTGTTTACCTTATCCTTCAGCAAAATTTCATATGTTGTTAGAAGTATGTTAAATTTTAATCGTTTGGTCTGTGGATGCATCCATTCATGAGTTCTAATCTGCAAAAAGAATCAAGTAAACTATATGCTAGAGGAAAAAAGTTTTGTCAACTGGGATGAATTTAAGTACTGTAACTGTTAAATGGCATACAGTAATATGATCACAAAACAGAAGCCCAACCTACTAACATACACAAGACTGAACTTCCAACCTAAGTACTCCAAAAAATATTTCATTTAAGTGCTTCATGAACAAACAGCAAAGACTTTCTACAAAATATTTCTTACTTTAAAGGGTACGATTACTAACATGAAGGAAACACATTAAGAAAACAAACCAACAACCTTTCAAGACATCAGTTTAAGATCATGACTGGCTTACAGCTTGTTTTTGCTACACTCACTTAAATAATCTTAAGAATTGCTTTCAAAATGCAAGACTAAATTTTTAATCCTGTTCATTACTAATCAGAAAGGAAATCTTTCACATGCATTTATATAAGATCAAAATCTAAGCTTTCAATTTGCATCATAAACACACACAGTGGAGATTAGCAGAGGACAGGAATACGAAGTGAGTCTTGTTTATCTATGTTTTTATCTTTCTAATGTTAAGGAGAAATACTCACCATATTTCTGCTAGTTATATCCCCCAAGTAAACTACAGCATTCATCTGAGGAGCCCAAGTTTGAATCTCTCTTTGCCAAGATGTCAATGTAGAAAGTGGTACGACCAGCAGAAAAGGCCCATACAACTGATGTTCGTGAAACAGGTAGTTCAGAAAAGAAATTGTTTGTATTGTTTTACCCAGACCCATTTCATCTGCAAGAATACAGCTATTCCCTCTACAAAAAAAAATTCAGGGGAGATGTAAAGAGGGGGAGGGATTGGACAAGAAGAAGTTATTACCTTTTGAGCATAAAACAAGTTTTCAAGATTTTGCAGCTATACATCTTGAAGAAGTTTATTTCCACTGTTTTTCCATAAAAACAATTTCTACCCTCCCTCTCTTAATACCTGAATTATATTAATAAAATGAAGAAAAAGCTTGCAAGTACTCCTCATGAGTTTAACGTTAAAAGTAAATTAATGTTAAAATTAAAACCAGTGTTGACATATCAGAAGTTTCCTTTAGGTTTTCCGGTTTTACTGGTTTAGGTTTGTTTTTTAAAAATATTACTTAGTCCAACACAAAATTAAAAGCAAAGCAACAACAGAGCTTAGCTTTTTTTGGGAACATGGAATAGCTTTGGCACTACATAGAGCAAAACCACTCCCCTCAGATCTCTACTTTGAGCTTAGTGTATGAAATCCTCCATTGTAAAAAACAAACAAACAAACAAACAAAACCCCAAAAAACATAAAAATGACAGTTTTACAAATGCTTACAATTTAGAAACAGGAAAAATCTAAATTCAGACTATACTTACTTGCACCATGAGTGAGCAAGCCAATTCAATCCATTTAACTGATAATCTCTTAACTCTAAACCTTCATGGCCTCCAATGTAAGATGGTTGCTTCTTTAGTGCAACAAACCTTGGCCTCTGTTTTAGAACCTGTCGAAAGCAAATTGATCATCAGCCCTAGTACTGACTGAAGTTACACAAATGTCTTCATATAGAAAAAATGGCAGTAGGGATCTACTGGATCACCAAGTCTAGTCTTTATCCATCAATGAAAACTAGGCCATACAAAAACCACCATGCAATCTGTAAGTTGAAATTAGTTTGATTGCTAATCTGAATTTCACAACTGCAGTGACATTAACTCACTCAAAGTTAACTTCTAAAATAAACTACAGTACTAAACAAAACCATCTTTCAATGCCAGTAAAAATGCAGGGGACTGGTACCTACAAAAAGCTAATATTAGTAGTGGTATTTTCCATATATATTACTATATGTCATTATTATTATGCTGAAAAACCTTAAAAAATATTTCATAATATGTATCTTATCTCCAGATTCATAGAAGATTTTAACATTTTTACTGTCATAACTGACGTGCTGGCTTGAACACAGCTGACTGCTAAGCCACCATCCAGTTGCTCACTCCCCACCCTAGCAGGGCAGGGGAGAGAACTCAAAGGGCAAAAGTGAGAAAAATATAGGTCAAAATAAAGAGTTTACTGAATGAAGGAAAAAAATCCAACCAGCCAAAACAAAAACCCACAACCCAAAAAAATCCTCGAGTGACAGAAATCACATACTAACTCACCAGCAGACTGATTACCAGCAAGCCTTCAAGCAACAACCATCTTTGAACACCCAGCCCACACAGATTTATTGCTGAGTATTACATTAAATGGCATAGAATATCTCTTTGGCTAGCTGAGGCCAGCTGTACCGGCTGTGTTCTCTCCCAGTCCCTTGCGCACCACCAGCCTACTCATGGCAGTGAGCACAGCAAGAGACAGACAGGGCCTTGACACTGTGCAATCACTGTTTAGCAACTGTCAAAACACTAGTGTGTTATCAACACGGTTTAGGTCACAAATCTAAAACATGCACCATAGAGGCTGCTATGAATAGAATGAACTCCATCCCAGTCAGACTCACTACAACAGATTATAAATCCATTCCAAATTACATACTCACCTTGCAGTCCTTAAATGGAGTGGTCTTGGACTGATTTCTGCTAAAGTACTCATCAATGCGTGCCTGAAACTTTTTAGCAATAAGAGCACCATCTTCCCAGCTACATTCTGAGTAAGGCAGGCCTTGCCATTTGCAATAGTAGTCTGGATAACCAGCTGCTGATTTCTGATTTGAATGAGCTGCAGAAATACACCAGATATGTCTGATCAGGATTTTACTCCTGTATCTTAGGAAAACCATCATTTTAGGTAATGAGACAACATAAGCTAGATATACAGCACAGATAGTATGACAACTTTTCTCTTGACCCAAATTTTTGTTTTGGATTAAAAAGTTACTGATATTAACATTCTGAATTTCTCAGCTACAAATGCAACACATAAGCAGTGAACATACAGAATTCTCAACACTGTTTTCGGTCCACAAGTATGTAACATACCAATTATTCTTTCCACTATCTGATATTGTTTATGTAAATCATCTGTAAGCTCCTGCTGGCAGTTGTAATATTCCACATCTTCTGGAGAAGCATTTTTCAGCCTGCAATGGGAATTAATGCACAACATTTATTATACTGTACAGTTCTACAACTAATAAAATTTAGCACCTCTAAAGCTCTGAATGTAAGCATCACAGTTATGTCACTTAGAGAGCTTCTTTGAAGGGACACCTCAGAATCCCTACTACAATTTTTTTGCATCTGACCTAGATGCCTCATCATTAATGACTGAGAATGCTTATCAAGACAACTACTACAGCTACAGGTGGTATGAGTCATGCAGCTAATTCAGTATACCTATTCTCAACAATAAATAGTGTACTTTACAGGGTATTTTCATGAACACGAAGTATTCAGGGTGGTACACTCTATAAGAATCTAATCTAATTAAATCCATCTAATGATTAACTTGGTAAAAATCCCACCAGTATTCATTGTTATTATTAAGCATACTAATAAAACTGAACACCAAAGAGGTGACTTGGAAATGTATGGATTTCTTCAGATTTTTGTTCTCAGGCCTGAACAGGTTCTCAGGTTTGAGCCAAGAAAACAAAATTCTTCAAAATAATCTGAAATGGCTAATGCACCAAGAAAACATTAATCTCTGCAGTGATTCCTGAAGAACTCTGATAAAAGTATAACACCACAATTAATAAAAGGTAGAAATTTTTATTTATTTTTAAACACTACTCATCTTGTTTAAACTCAATTTACAATATACACACCCTCCCTAAAATCAGGTTCAGAAGATGATCCTACAGGAACATGTTAAACAGACATCAAACTTTAAAATTGTTTGCCTTCCTGCTGCATAGACACTTGAAATTATTCCCTCAAAAAGAGGTAACAGGTTTCAGAGGCACAAAAGAACATCTATATTGTTACAAAATAAGTCTTGTGGAATTCTACATAAAAATATTCACCATCGTTTTGTTTCCTGATCCTTTTTCTTGTAGTTGTCTAGTTTCTTCATTCCTTTAACGTTTTGTTGCTTCAGTGTCTCCTCAGTTTCCCAAGTGTTATGGATGTGTGACCAACCTTTCCATTTAATAAGATACTGTATTTCTCCTGGCTCCTTTGACTTTTCAAACCCAGCATTTAGGTCACCATCTGCCTCAACTGCATAGATGGTTGTTGCAGCACCCGTGGCTGAGAAAGAAACCACATAATCAACCTTAATTAAGTGTGCACTGTCGTAACTTAACTAGTAAAAAATGTGGCGTAGAATACAATTAGTGGTATTTTCAGATGAGCATATACTTGACTAGTATCTACAGCCCTCATATCGTCACTGTTAGCTGAACAACTATAATGCTGACATGCTAACACATGACAAATAGTCAAAAGAGAATCTAAAAAGCAACCAAAACTTCTGCACCTAGTCTACAATATCTTATCTTTTCTCAGGAGAATTTTCTTTGTATTCCTAGTTTTAAAAGTGATCACCAGGGAACACTTTACTAACACTGCTTGTCATCTTTTCTGTCATATTACTCTCATCTCTGAGCTTACAAAAGACACCTGACATCACTCTTGGTCAGCCTTGGGTCATCAATAACCTACTACTAGGGGTACTATAAATTTATTTCTTCCTAATAATGTTTTACTCCTTGTTCTGTTTCTGTTACCTCACCTAGGAAAATTTTTAATTAAGTACAGTCTGTATCACAGCAGGTGATAACGTGTTGCATGATAATGCACTCAGGATCTTAAGAACACCAACAGGAAAAAAAAAAATATACCTCCTTTTCGGCCAACTCGACTGTCCATGAACTTCTCTATAGTTTCAAATTCGTCTTCTTCAGTTTGAGGGACATCTTCTCCACAAACTTCCAGCAAATCATCAGAATCTGTCTTAGTTTCTTCAGCTTCTTTGTAACTAATGTTGACTGTTGCCTGGCGACGAGATCCTCTCTTATCGCAATCATCATCATCATCACCACCATCATCATCATCATCATCCTCTTCCTCCTCTGATGACTCAAGTTGCCTCTTTTTTGGTCCTGCACTTTTTTTACCACTTTTCAGCTTAATTCTTGAAGATAGTAAGATATGACACAACAATGACGTTTCAACAGAGAAAACTATGAATCCTCTGTATTGTTTTCTGCATACACGGATTTAATGAATGCTGATTTAATCCACTTTCAGTTACAGTAGACAGGAAAAGGTATTCCGTAGAAAGCATTAGTATATTAACACCTTATGTAGATTTCAGAAATACTAATTTTTAAAAAATAAGCATTAATGTTTTCATTCACATATATAGTAGTAGTAAACACTCCATTGCTTATTAGATATCATACCAGAGTATTCAAATGCGTGACTTCTTACCTGCTTGGAGGTTTTCGGCTTTTGACCTTATTTTTTGGCTCATAGTCAGATTCACTCTCTTCACAACTGCTTTTCTCCCCGTCTTCCTCCGATTCAGAATCTGAACCGGTTCCTGATACTGACCCTGAACCTGACATTTGCCAGTCTTCACTGGACATATTGAAATACAAAAAAGTAACTTATATTAAAAACCAACAACAACAAAAAACAACAAACCAAAACAAAATCAGGTATTCATCTACAGAGTATATGTTGTAATTTCAACATTCTTCACAGAAATACAAGTCTTGCAAGTTATTTCCACTGATGAGACAGAAAACAGTAATCAATGAATAACAGACAAGTAAAAATTCTCAATGGCTTCAAAGGGATTTGCACTAAGTCTTCTGTTATCAAGAGGTAGGTATAAAATTCAAAATAAAACAAAAAATGGATTTCTATATAAATTTCAGCATGAAGATATAAGTCAACATGACATTAAGCAACCAAAGCACTTAACAAGTATAACTGGAAAGATACATATTTATCAGAACTTACACATGCTCAAATCATAAAGCTCTACCTTGCTATATTCTTGAGATTCCCATACTGTCTAATGTGTACAGTGCGAATCAAAAAACAACAGGCAGATTTGAGAAACACCCAGAAAACTGTGAATTGCAGTAACCTGTGAGTAGCACTGGCTCCCAAAAGCTTCCACTGAGCTTCTAGATGAGTGTTTCACCGTCAGGCAAGATACTATGAGTAACACACTTGTGACTGAGCAGCAGGATCTCCTTTTTCCTGCCTAACTGAGATCTTCTACTTTGCAATAGGAAAGATGTACCCACTGATGAACAGTATCTTGCTTTAAACTCTGACTTTATTATACAGGCAAATTTGATCTTAACAGCTTCATGAAAAAGAAAGGAGTAAAACAAAAAGTCTGGTATACATTATTACAGTGTTGCTAAATCTTTATACCAACATCAGGTCCAGGTTTACTTGACCAAGGTGCTAGAGCAGTATTAATGATCATCAAAACTGGAATATTACCAAGAAATCTCTTCCTTAAGTTTCCAAACAGAAAGCCTAGGAATCAATACTTTGATCCTTCTCTTCTTTTCTCTTTCCTATCATCCAGAACACTGGGTCCTGGAGGAAATTACAATTCCACTGTTCCAGTCATCCAAGACGAATACATGTGTCTATTTTACAGAGAGCACATGGCCAGTGGTACAGAATGTCTTATTAAAATACTTCTTCTGCAAACAGTAAATTAAAAAAAATAAGAACATAAAGCTATGACCTGTATTTATTTGGAAATACAAAAACAGATATAAAGCACCATCCTCTAAGGCTTGATCATGTACCAAGGTATACAAGTTAAGAAATGTCCAATCTGCATGTCAGATAACAGTGGCAGAAGTTCAGAAGAACCTTAAGACAAAAATTCAAGCACTGGATATATGAAGCCATTTAGTTACAGGTTCCTAAGCTTAAATATCTGTCCCATAACAGTATGCTATCTAAAATTAGATATAATCAAATTCTTAACTAACAAAAGACTGAATAAACAGCTCATTGCTAGAGAAACACCATTTTGCATAGTTAGTGCTTTGGGTTTTTTTTGTGCACCCTTTTTTTCAACTACCGTTTCTTTAAGATGTTATACTGGCAAAGGCTGTACTGAGGTGGTTCATGAATTCAGAAAAGAAGAATGATGTAACAGTTCAATTTCTACATGTCATAAAGAACACAGGTCATTGCCTCTCACTGTCACAATAACAACATTTAATCCTTTTCACAAACTTTCTGATCTATGACTTAGAAGGAGCTTATTTCAGTTAAAATTCTTTGTTAGTTAAAGTTAATTACTGTCAGAACTGTAAGAACTTTTAAACATAGAACTTTTAAAACATTTTACGTAGTTTCCCATTTCTACAAGAATTTTTAGGGAAGGCCTTCAGCTCAAAAATAAACTGCAACCAAGTACTTTAAAAATAAAAGCACTGATGAATGTTTTTGAACAATACTGAAGAGTCTTTTGCTCAGAAATTAATATAAGTGTTCCTTTGAGAGTTTGTTATAAATATTCCAAAACACTTATCAAAATTTTAAATGCAAGATCAAGACAAATTAAAAAAAGAGAACGTAAGCATTTCAAGTGAGGAGAAATGAAGCATTACTATGAGCATACGTCACTATAACAAAAGAAAGTTGTATTACTTATGAAAATATCTTACTCTTTATGTTTTTTCTTCTTGGTTTCACTGCATGAGTCATCTGCAGAGTCTTCACTACTCGATGAGTCCTGCAGGTGAAGAAAAAAACCCCCAAACAATTCATTATCACAAAAAGAATGAAGTACCTCCAACATTAAAAAGATAAATCAGCTCTACTCTCAAATTGGAGGTACATTATTCATGTTTTACCCACTTCATCCCTGCCACAGTGTATCTGTTAATGTAGAATGAGGTAAGGACTGCCATTGTTTTTGTATTTATTCATCTACAAAAACATTGTGCCAGCACAGCTCTAGAGAACAACACAAAACCCCCCTGTGTTTCAAAAATAACCATTTTGCCTACATAAAAACAGTCATGCCCCAAATTAATCCAGATGATGGTCCTATCAAAATTCTAATAATGTCTCCTACCCTCAGGGGCTTTCTCACTTTCCATATTCCTTCACTTTTAAAGACTAGTTTAAGAAAATTTTGAAAACAGCATGTTTTTTCTTTATGCTCAAAGAAAAAACAAGAGCCCTCTTAAAATAAGATTTTCCTCACACCGATCTCATCTAGACTGTTTATATTTAGATTAAGTTTTATCCTGAAAAACATCTTTCTGAAAAAGAATACTTAAAAACAGTTGTAAATTAATGTTTTAACTGGATTAAGTTCTGTGTGAAAGTTTTAGTGGTGAGTTCCTAAACCAGACAAAAAACCAGAAATCCAGCCAAATAAGTGTGACTACACTGCACAGCTTTTGTAATGAAGGAGAAAATGTCTACTATATAAATAAATTCCATTTCATAGTCACTAGTGTCCTTAAAAGATGTCCCTACTGCACAAAGTCATCATTTCTGTAGCCTATTACTTAGTTTTTAAAATACCTGGAATACAGGTGTCATTCTTAAAATTGAAGAATTCTTTTGTGGTAACTATTACAAAATTTGCAAAAATGTAATTTTGTATTTTTGTAACTTCACAGAATTTTTAAAAAACACAGCAGCTACATTTATACAGACACAAGTTGAAAAAAACCTTCTAGTGTTTTTAACTGCCTTTACAAAACTCAAGCAGCCAAAAATGCAATGCAAGTCATTATATGGCTTGAAAATTTTGTCCATATATCACACAATATCTGCCTAAAACACTACATGATCAAGTCTGCTCTAATTCTCATAGAGTTTTATGTACACTTAGAGAATATAAATTGGCTTTACATAATTGTCGTGGTTTAGGCCCAGTGCGTAACTGAGCACACAATGCCCCAAAAATGGGGCTAGTCAAAATAAGGACTGGGAGGGCTTCTCACCACTTAAACAGGTCACAGGCGAAAGACAGACTCATCAAAAGGAATAAAAAAAACCAACAAAACAATTTAAATTTGTTACAAACACCTGAGTAGAACAATGGGAGATACAACCAGATCTTAAAGTCAAAACACCTTCCCCTCACCCCTCCCTTCTTCCCGGGCTCAGCTTTTGTTCCCAGCTTCTTCACCTCCCCCCAACTTTGCCTGGAGGAGCAGGGGGATGGGACTGGGGGCTGCAGTTGGAGTCCTGCCATGTGGTCCTTCAGGGGGTACGGAGGGCTCTGCCCTGCATCTCTCTGCTTCCACATGGTACTCCTTCCACAGCAGGAAAAGTCCTCCAAAGTCCAATAAGGGTCTGCCCACAGCTGCAATTTTCCCTCATGCTCAAAACTGCTTCAGCCCAAGTCCACATAGCTCCAATTTGGGTCTGCCCATGGTCACAGTTGCAGGTCTCTTCTGATGGTTCTGAAGAGTTCCTGTCTCTCTTTCTTTCGTGTTGAAGCTGTAGCAGGATTTAAGCTTAAGTTGGGGTTGGGTTGGCCCAGCTGGGCCAGGGCTGCACCACCCACACTTGGCCGGTGCCAGAGAGTGCACAAGCGTGCCCTGCACCCCCTTAAATACCTGAATTCACAGGGGCGCTGATTGGCTTGGCCCTGGTCAGAGGTGGGTCTGACAAAGGAAAAGGGGGAGCTTTTCACGTAGCTTCTTAAAGGGTCATCTCCATAGCCCTTCCCTCGTTACCAAAGACACAACCAAAAACCCCTCACAGAAAATCCAATACAGTAATTTTATTCTAACAGATGAGACAATGAGACGAGTATGTTTACATTTTAAAAATATAAATGATACTATTCACCTCCTCTGAACCACTGTCTGATGAGGCTGCCTTTTGTTGTTGTTGCTTCTTGAGCACTGCTGATCTCTGCACAGCAAGTATACTTGGACTAGACTTCCAAAACTGAACAGAAATGGAGATGCAGGAGTCAGTTAAACATCCTGAAAGCCTCTAGATACTACACATTTACTTTCCTTGTTAAGCATCACTATTAACACTGATCTTAAATTTTATAAATTAAAAAAATCACCACAAAACACTGCATGGGCTAATAACAGCAGACAGCTATTTAAAGTAGTCATATTTCTGGAGAAGAGAATGCTATATAATAATTCACAGGACAATTTCTCCAGCACTTTTAACAATAGTTATGTAGGTTTTGTTACGGTAACGTGTTTATAAAGTACACTTTTAAACTAACCCAGATAAATCCTTTCAGACCACTTAGCTGACATGCTTTTGTTTCATACAGTAATAGTAAAGTATATGAACAAAAATATAACATAAAATCCTTAACAGCCTTCAATTTCTGTGGTAACTATTGTATGATTACCTTTCATATGTATGGTATCACACCCTCATTAAGTCCACACAACACAGGAGAGTGCAGGTAATTTTAGCCCACCGGATTTAAAAGACTTCTAGACATTACTTTTTAATTAATTCCCCTGACTTATTGATAAAGAAAGTCAACTGTATGTAAGCTTGAAATTTTTATACAATCATTTACAATACAAGGAAACTAAGCATTGGAGAAACACTGTGTAAAACAGAAATTCAGAAACAACATTTTGTGTTCTTTGTGTTCTGTAAGTTCCAGTAAACTAATGTGTGCTTCTGCAGGATGAAATTTAGATAAGCATTAAACTCGACACTTACAAATGTGAGAATTTTAAAAGTGTCAGTTCAAATACTTATCCACGAGAAACTTAACCCAAAGTTTAAGACCGCTAAGCACACGCATTCACTAACATAATAAAGTTAAAATCTAATTAAAAACACTTCACTACCTCTTTTTACTTTTTTAAAAATGAATACTCTCTTGAAACTAATTGCACAGAATTATTATTTTTTATTCCGTGCCCCCACTCCCCCCCTCCAGGTTCATGTAAATCTTCTGTGTACCTCAGATCCATCAGCTTTTGGCTGTTTAGCTTGAACTTGTTTCTTCTCCTTAGATGTGTCAGACTCCGATTCTGACTGCGTGCCTGACTCTGAACCAGAATCAGAGTCACTGCTGCCTGACTGGCTGCTGCTTCCATCACTACTGCTCCCAGAGCTTGAACCAGAACCAGAACCTGATGCTGACCCGGAATCATCGTCTGATTGGCTGCAATGAGAAATTAGTAGGGTATTACACAATTGCCGAAGTAACAGGGTTAAAAGAAAACATTGCCTTAGCTTCACCTATAAATCAATTGTTAAGTTAGATCAGACAAATGGGTAGCACACACATGGATGCAGCCAATTAAATAAGTTGAGATAAATAAAGTTAAAAATAAACAAGAAACGAAAATTCAGAGTGTAATTGAATACTCTTTGTGAAGCCTGAAAAAAAAAAAAAGCAAGAACATTCAAATTAATATGAAGGAGTCAAGCAAGGGAAATAAAAGTGATAGAAATGGGTTTTTATGCACACAAATTCTCCACCCCCACCCTCTCAAAAATCCTTGTTTAGCTCCATCAAACACCATATATACATACACAGCTCTTAACAGTTAAATATACTCCACGGAGAAGACTTCCTGTCTAACAGTTGGATTTTTAGTTCAACTAAAATATTAAAGATTGCTTTCAATCTACAGATCACCAGTACTCCTTAAAAAATAATAAAATTAGAAGTACAGAGGTATCACAACGTCCCCCTCCCACCTATGCAGAGCATCTTTTTCTGTTAAAATAACAGCAGTAAAATATCCTATGCAGACAACTCTCAATTTGTCACTGCTGGTATGACTTGTGCCAAGGCACTTTCCTTGGCATATGCGAGCTGCCAGATTATTCCACCTGTATATTTGTTTTACACACCAGATTTAACATACTTAGAAAGCACAATACTGAAAGATAAATCTTTATTTTGGGACCATTCAAAAAACTTAGAAAAAATAGGTTTTCTACAGCAACTTCATGAAGTAGATGAGTTAAATCTTTAATAAGATTCCTAATTATGTTAATACTACCATATTTCAAAGATACTATGAGAAAAAACACTGGCAAAAGCAAAATTATTTCAAGTTACATACAAATTACACTGACTGCAAATGCTTAAAAAACAGAGTAAACATGAAACCAGAATCAAAATTGACAAAACCAAATGTATCAAAACCTAGCTGATTTCTGCCAGCACAATTCATCTGGCTGACAGTCAGCAGGAGGTCGGGGGAAGAGAAAGGCAGATTGATCATCCTCTGCTCTAGAACACACTTAATTGACAACATTTTAAAACTACAAAACAAAGCCAAATCTCTCCTCTTTCTGCTTTTGCTAACACCATCAAAATTGTACCAGTAAAATAAGAAATGAAACTACTCATGAACACTCTTGTAGACTGCACCTCTATCAGGCAGCTGCATCTGTTAACTTTGAAAGAAGAAACAAATCATGGTGAAGCTTCCCTGTTCTGAAGGGGGAAGATACCGAGAAACACTGCTGCTGGGTTTCCTTGCACATACTGAGAGGAAAACTGGGAAGCAACAAGGTTGCTCCCAAACTTCCTATTTCTGCTGTCCAAGGCTTACTTCAGCCATGGTGATATAACACTAACCACATCTGCCAGATAAAGCAGGGCATCTGCTACAGAATAGGACTAGAGTTTAAACAGCTTACCAGACATTAACAGCCCTCCAGTATAATCTTCCAAAGAGATTTTAATAGTGTTCTTGTACACATATATTACCTTACCTTTAATGCTAGGTAAATAAAATAATTATAAAACAAAAGCATTTCTCAGCATAGCAAAGTGCCACAAGTAAATGCCAAGGGGACCGTGGAAGTCAGCACTAACTATAAATGAAGAGAATACAAGAAAATTCAGCGTGAAGAAACTTTGAGAGGCAAGTAAATACCAGCCAGATAAATACCAGTAACAAAGAGGCATCCAAAATGTCTAAATCGTACATAAACTTGGAGGAGGGGAAGGAAATAAAATACTTCCAGGCAGGAAAATACACCCACCGTATGCTTCAGGGCAACAGGTTGAAGGCCCTTACTATCACCCTATTCCTCCAACCCTTGCGTGTCATCCTGCTGCTTGTCACAGACAATCTTGATATCATTATCCCCATCCCCCTTCATATCTAGTTTAAAGACCTGTCAATCAGCCCTGCAATCTCTTGGTCTCATATGATGTCATGCTCAGCATATAAAGCTGGGAGAAGAAGTAAGAAGGAGAGACATTCAGTGTTACAGCATTTGTCTTCCCAAATAATGGTTATACATGATGGCTGGACACCTGCTTTCCAATGGCAGTGAATGACTTCCTTGTTTTGCTTTGTATACGTGTGTCACTCTTGCTTTCCCTATTAAACTGTCTTTATCGCAACCACAGAGTTTTCTCACTTGTACTCTTCTGAGTCTCTCCTCCATCCCGCTGAGGGGAAGTGAGTGAGCAAGCAGCTGTGAGGTGTTCAGTTGCCAGTTGTGCTTAAAGCACAAAAGAAGGTTCAGCTCAAAAAACATTCTCCTGGATGACCGCTGAAGAAAGTGTTGCTCTCCTATTTGCTAAAAACCTTCCTGGCTGTTGCAGAGGACACTAGGCACACTTACATTATGAGAGGACTAACCTAAATCCACTGACTCAGGAAAGTCAGTCCCAGTTTGACACTGCCAGAAATTAGTCAACACTGACTCACTCCTGCCTTTCAACCTTTGACTGTTGGCCACCTAATAAAATATCTACCCTCAAAGTACCTTTTCACAAGGTAAGCTGTCATGGCTCTAAAACTATCCAAAACACAATTAATGTCATATTTAGTACTCCTCTGTACATATTTAGTACTTCATTCAATCATAGAATCATAGGATGGTTTTGGTTGGAAAAGACCTTTAGGATCATCAAGTTCAACCATCTATCCAAGCCCTATGTCTGCCACTAGACCATGTCCCTAAGCATGACATCTACTCATCTTTAAAACACCTCCAAGGATGGTGACTCAACCACCTCCCTAGGGAGCCTGTTGGAGCGCTTAACAATCCTTAAAGTAAAGAAATTCCTCCTAATATCTGACCTAAACCACCCGGGTGCAACTTGAGGACAGCATTCCTTGTCCTGTCACTGTGTACCAGGGAGAAGACACTGACCCCCAATCTCCTTTCAGGTAGTTGTAGAGAGTAATACGGTCTGAAAAAGACATTGGAATAAGTCATCTCGGTCAAACAACTTGTCAATATCACGAAAGACATGTAAACCAGCTACAAGAGAGAATGGTAGAGAGATCAAAGGCAAGGAAAAAAAAGAAGAAAAAAACCCAGTTTACTCAGATAAGTAAGCGAAAATCACATCAGTAAGATTCACAGTTCATGGGGAGTTTTAAGTAGTTTGATATTCTTCAGCACAGGAATTAAAAGGTAATTCAAAAACAAAGGCATAAAGATAGGGGGGAAAAAAGTCCAGTAGACAATGCTAGGTGCTCTGGGGTTGGATGGAAAAAACACAACTAATTCAAATTTATTTTTTTTTTTAAATGAAGACTTCAGCTTGCTGTCACCTAAAGTCTCTGTTATGCTGGGAGGCTGGGAATGAACTCTCATCAGGCTTATAAGCAGGGCCAACAAAGTAAGAGCTATTTTGCAAACCCTGCTTCTCAAAATGATTTGGGCCGATTTGAACAAGAGTAGACTAATAGAACCCAACTGTGTATCAACTAACAGTAATACCTGACGAGTAATGATCTTAAAGTCAATGTTCAACCACAATACTAGTAAATGCAAGACTACAAAATAAGCCTGCAGGTAGAAATAAAAGGGATGGGGAGAGAAAGAAAGCAAATTACAAGAAACAAGAACAAACAGTAACATTCACCACAACCGATTTAGGGCTGCTCTAATGATTCCATGTATGAAGGACAATACAGGATCACTATTGTAGACTAACAGCTAATTGCTACATAGAACAGAGAAAAAATGGAAAAGTAAAATTTAAAGGACATCAATAATGTCTTACTAAGTTTTCTTATCACACAGTGTTAAATTAGCACAACGAAATGGGAAAGACAAACTGAATAGCAGCAAGTAATTTCAAAACTAGAGAAACAGCAAGTACTGGCTAAAATATTTATCAAATCTTAAGGTGCTATGGCTGTATTCATACGTGCTTAAAAATAGTTTGACATTAACTAGCAAAAAGCACTATAAAAGTTCAAGCACACAAGACTAGTCTATGTTGGGCGGAGCTTACTTCCACTCTAATAATCTAAATTAATACAGATGTGTATTAACTATACAAGTTAATGTGTAACTATATATACTATATACTATACTATTTACTATACTATATATTAACTATATAGTTAATGTGTATTAACTATACAAGAAACTATACAAGTTTCTGCTTGTATACCTCCCCCTCCTCCTGTTCACCTCACTCCCAGAGGTCTTGATGCAACTACAGTGCATACAAAAAATTAGGTAAGAATAACAGGTGGAACTTAATTCCTACTTAACTGTGAAGACTTTTCCTGTTCATTGGCCACAGAACTAGTAACTGATAGGTTCTGAGGGCTACCAATGCATGTTTATTTCATTGTTTCCTTTCACACCATGTTTCAACATGAGCTTCAGCAGAACACTGACATGGAGGCAAAACCTCTACAAGGACAATACTATAACCCAGAAACCTAAAGCTTTATTTGCAAAGGAAGTAAGAAATGGGGTAATACATGAGGAAGTTCTGCATAAACGTATACAATAAAGACACACTGCGGATCACTGAGACAATATTGAGCAGCATCACATGATATGTAATACCAACAAATCCCCAATAGCTCCAATAGTCCATACATCAAAGGACTTTCATCTTTTAAGGGAGGAATTCAAAAGGATTTGAACCGACAGTAACAGTGACACAGGTTAAGTGCTCAGTTTTCATAATAAAAATACTTTTTAAAGTTGGTATTTTTCTTTTTATCACAAGTCTCTGCAAATATCCAAAAGAGAACGTGTTTATGCCAAGATCAAAGTATCACACACTTCTAGGTGCAGACTGAGTCCTTGCTTTTCCTGTACTTAAAAAGTTTGGTCTAGCACTTCTAATCACAAACTTCTTTCACAACGTGTAACGCTAGTATATCAACATTTTAAAGTACAACACTGATTTTTTTCTTGTTATTTTTTTTAAAGAAGGACTTACTACTAGCTAATTCCAAGTCATTTTACATTAACAGGTGTCATCATGAGAAGGCAACAGTGAACTTAGTTGAGCCATTCCCTCTATCAAAGTCACTGCCCCTGCTCTCACAGAAGTTTGTTGTTTTCTTCTTCCTAGCTCTAGACAAAAAACCAAAAACCAACAAAAATTGAAAACTCGCTCCCTAATAAAACTATCCAGAAATGCCAGCAGTCAAAAGAAAACCTTTTTGTATCACCGCCACAAAAAAACCCCAATCTTATTGTCTAACTGGACTAGCTACCTATTTAAACAGGAATGTAATGGAAATAGACTTATTTCTTAATTATCTGTAAGTGTAAGTTTGTACAAGGCAGAGAGAAGGAAAGAACAGACTTGATTACTGTGTTTTTTCTTTGTTTTATTAATCTCTCATGTGAAGTAATGTTTTAGAACAGCATGAAACCAGATTGCCAAATGACAAAACTACCAATCAACTTCTGATATAAAGGAGAACCTTATTTGCTTTTTAAATACTACTTGTGAGAAAGCAGCAGCAATAAATTAAAAAATAGACCTATCAAACTTACTCTAAAAAAAAAAAATCAAGAAAACCACCAAAATATGCAGACTAAACTTGGAACAAAGGAAGAATTGTTGTACAGAGCCTCAAACAAAAACTCACTCAAGGACATGATTCTTAAAACTGACTGATACATCCTAGTACAGATACCTCCACTACATTCAGAAGGACTACACATAAACCAGCAGAATACTGGCTGAGAACAAGATAAGGGAGTTCAGGACCCAGGAAAGACCATATGTGGGACTCAGAGTCCATGGAAAGGACAGTAAGAGTGCTTTTTCAGAACCACGAGGGACCACCAGAGATGACCAAAAGACCCCTTGGACACAAGTGCAGTTTGAGCAGAGAATGATTCAACAGGTATTTAAATGTATTATAATTATATTTAAACTAATAGAAATCATTATGTAATCCTGAACCTTTTGTGTATAAATATGCCAAGAAAAGTGCCAGTAGTTGTGTGAGCTTGGATGGAATAAATAATGCCCTTTGCACCCAACATCAAATAAAGAATGTCTGCTTCTTAATGCTACATTCGTGTTTAGAGGTTTTTCTATTCCCAATTTTGGTGACAGAAGTATTACACAAAAAGAGGAATAAAGCACTACCTTTCCCCTCAAAACAAATGGAAAAGAAAAATGTTTTTGTGGCATAGTATAGTAGTATATGGCAGTATGCTACCTCAAAAATACTTCTGAAAAAATAAACACACTTAGTGTATCTCTTCCAGGTGAAGATGACATTTTAACAATGAGAAAGGAACTGCTTTTCAAAATAAACTCATGCTATAGAAGAAGTGTTCTGAAAACTGATGCTTATAAAAGGTTTCCATCTTTGTTATTGTATTTGCAAAAAAACCACTGGGTGTCACCTATAAAAGCTGTCATGTCTGTACACTTAAAAAGTCAGAGAAAGGAATTTCTAACCTGTTTAAAAATCTTCAAAAAAACATTAGTGGGTTTTGAACTTATTTGTTAGAAACCTAGATCTACAACACCTCCTGATTAATCTGCCAAGAAATGATTGACACCAGAGCAGATGGAAATTTACTAGCCAAATTTTAAGAAAAACTTTTGCATCATTAGTGGATAGGGTTGGAAAAAGGAGTATCATGATTTAGTAAGTGTAGCCAATGACACACCTCTTTCATTTGGATTGATGTATCTTTGTGAGGTTATCTTTCTCAGCTACAGCTGCCATTAAAACCAAGTACCAACACAAACTGAACTTGGAATCATACCTTCAAGCCACTGTATCAAGAAGTAATAAACCAAGCATTTAATAAATAAGAATATTCATAATAATTTTTAGTGAGCACAAAAAGGGGCTTTTTGGCCACTAAGAAAGTAAAATATTCTCAAATATTATTTAATCTTTATCGCATCCTTTCAAAGTTTCCATTTCTTGTGTATGTTTTATAATATAGGTATTAGTACTGCAGTCCATGTATATAACTTGTAAATGAATATATACACATTGGAGGTGCAGGCTTAAACATTTTTTATTGACAAGAGTGCACAAACAAACTTTGTGGACCACTGCGCTAAGGGATTAAAAAAAACCAAAACCAAAAAACAACCAAATAAGAGAAGCCTTCCTTTCTCCCTAGCCCAGATGCATTAAGCAAGCCTTAGCTGTTAAAAATGAACATAAATCTGTAATCATTTTCACTGGATTATCTTTGACCCTTTTCCACATAAGCAGTAATTCAGATAAGATCCTACTATGCTAGATGCTAACCCTAAGAGTAAAGATGGAATTATTTAAGAAAAGGTACACACATTTACACACACGCATTCAAGAAGAAAATTTACATCTGTGATCTCCTTATAGTAAATGAGGAGCTCAGGAACAACAAACTTGAAAGCTTCCTCTTAACTGCTTCAACCTATGCTCCGAGGTTCAGCAATTTTCACACAATTTAAACAACGGTACAAGCAGTAGTACTAGTACTTTGAAGACACCCTAAGTCCTCACCAATACACTCATTTGTAGAGGAAGGCTCTACAAGAATAACTTTCTGACACTGTTACTGCTGCCCTCTCCAATTCACCCCTGCGGTGTCTGTACCATCCACACAGGGAACAGGTTCAGCATTTTAAAAGCAGCCTTCGTTTTCATTAACACTCTAGGCAGTATTTCTTAAGACTGCTGTCCTGAAATTGAAACATAGCACAGTCCAAATCAATACAGAACTAGAAAATCTAAATATATTTCAAATGAAAAGGGTTTTTCTTTTGTAGTTTTCAATTTTAGTGTATACATATTCTACACTGCATCATGACATAGTGTAAGTAATTTCAGCAAGTACTATATGCAATACCTTCTCCCCTTTCCCATGGAGCATGGCATTGGTGACATGAGTAAGAAAAAGAGCAACAGCAAGCAGAACTCCCCTGACACTGCAGTGTCTACCAGCATCACTGGAAATTTAGAAAGCTTGTTTGCCAGAGATTTTAAAATGTAATGCTTTAGTTTTTAAAGTTCACAGGAAAAGACATACAGGATACAGAAGTTTCAAACAGATTTCTAGTAGCTCAGATTACATTTTCTTTATCTGCTGAAATGGATACCCTAACACCCAGTGATAACAAGGCAAAACCAAACATAATCAGCTTGAGAGAGGTCTACAAGCCTTTCAGAGCTTGAACACAAGTAACCTGTTATTTTAAGAGCTTGTATCAGCAGAATTCCAGAAATGGTTTAATCTTCCTTGAAGCAGAAAAGGAAAGGAGATACAATCTAAGGAAACATATATATTCAGTCAATTGATTTTCCACCTTTGCCTATGAGGGTCTTTAATTTTCTCCAGATTTTTTTGAGGCTTATTCTATGAGCAATTCCTTCTCCAGCTAAAGAGCTTTAAGTATTATCTGATGCAGTCTAACTAGGGTCCATAATTTGATTAACTTCTTGCAACAAGTAATGTCCATTAGTGCAAAGCAGCACCACCAACCTCCACAGCACTGACCACCAGAACTGTCACTACTAATTACAGTGATTCTGGTATCAGATCTCTAGCAGTAGTATGCAAGGAACATAAGGTATTTCCTCAACCAGTGACTGGAATACTGTTACAATTACCTGTAACCTGCTGTCTAACACTGTTACATAAATATCTCTGGAACAGCAATTCTAGTCCTCTGCTCTTCGGAGTTCATCTTACAGAAATGGAGACAAAGTGCTTTATTTCTTGCAACTTCCTGTACACACTAGGGTCATTGTCTGTGCCTAGGATGCTTTTACTGTAAACAGTTCAGCAAAAGTGGGCGCCACACCATTTGGACACCTGAGGAGTAAGAGAGACGTTCGGGTACAACTTAACCAGCCTTCTGCCTGTGCATCTGCATCCTCTTTTCTCCTTCCAAAAAATCCCAACTAAAACTGGAAAGTAAGATAAAATCTCCACTATTTCCAGGCAGCTAGCATAAATTATGAGCTTCCTGTCTTTCCCTCACCCTTTCCAAACATAGTCAAGATAGTCTCTCTGCAGGACAATCCAGAGCTGGAGCCTACCTTCGTTCAACTGGAAGAAAAGTCACACATACCTTAAACAATCAGAGAAACAGTCAGCATACAACACTTCATTGGCAGTTAAATATTCACCTGCGTTTATCAAATTTACCCTGTTCCATCATGTCACACTACATATTCCCTTTGCTCTGGTCTTGTACTGCTGACCTCCTCTAACCGACTATTTTGTGGTCTAACTTGCTTTTTTTTCCTACCTTCTTCACTGATGAATGCATTTTCAGGAAAACAAACGCAAATAGAAATTATGAATGCTATCAAAAACAGAATAAGTGTAAACGGAAACAACAGGGTAAAGTAAATTAAGCTACAGAATAGAGGTGGTGTTAATATAATGTATTAATAAATACAATATTTGCTAACATTAGCTGTTGAAGATGATTTGTGCTTTTTTAGACACTTAACTCTATTACTCAAAATGGAATTCCCACTTTTGTATCACTCCTCTGTGTCACCTAAGCCTTCTTTCCTTCTCTAGCTCCAAGCAAAATATAAATATTGTTTATTAATAAAAAAACCAAAAACCCCAGAAAAATGAAAGCAGCATTATCTGTTTAAGCATGTTCCTGAACAAGAAACCTTACATTATATTCGCTGTACTTTGTTCAACTGGAAAAAAAAAATAAATAAAACCCTCCCAACACACCAAAACAAACAAACAACAAACCACCAAAAAACCCAGCAACAAACCAATCCAAAGAAAAACAGAGACAGCAATACATAAGACTGTACAAAACAGTGAATCATTATAGACTATGGAAATAGAAAAAAACCTGATGGATAACGCAATAATGATGATTTCTTCAGTACTGTTGCAGTGAGACTATTTCTCTACTATGCAAACAAATCACAACAGTGGTGACAAGGTTAGCTGCCAATAGTAACCTGCAGTAGCTGGCATGCAACAGTATGTACTAAAAATTAGTAGCATGGTCTCAGGATAGGATTCCTACATAAAAAAAGTATAGTTTTTATGCATGCTGACAAACAGAGGTGAAGTCTATAAAGAGTACCTTCCAGGATATGCAGTTAAGAAACCTCTCTCACTCCTAGCCATTCAATCAAGTAGTTGTATTTGTACAGCAATACATCAAATCAGATTTGGTATGGAAGTCGGATGCACTAAAGTTGGACGTTCTTTTTTATAAACAGTCTCCAGATACTCCCTACATATTCAAGAGGAATTTATACCTGAATGCAAGTTATTTACAAACTACCTTCCAAGAAAAGCAACATAGCTTAACAAAACTACCAGAGAAGGTAATTTTTCACATTGGTTTTTGCCTTTCATCCCACCAAATAAATACCTACGCAATGAAACTGGAGAATACTTCGAGGTGATGACAGGCTTAAAGAGACAGATCACTGACACAGATTAAAAGACAGTATCCTGTTACAGAGTCACTAGTTGTTTCCAATAGTCTTAACTTTAGCTTCACATCCTTACCCCTTAAAAGAAGATGTCTGTGACAGGATCACACAATGAGGAACAAAGTCTCCTAATTCATACAAGGTCCTAGGAAAAGAAATTCTAAGACGGAAAGCTACACAAGTCACACTGTAAAAGAATCAACTGAGCATTCAGAGTCCTGTGTAAGGTGAAGTTTCATAAGGGATCCAAGAGTGAATAACTTTTCACCACAGATTTCAAGTGCATTCATTAGGTTAAGCTACCTTAAGAATCTTCTGTTTTAAGAACAACAGGAAACACTACCAATTTGAACAAAATAAAGTTCAACACACTAAAAAAACACAACAAACCAAACCGAAAAACAAAACAAAAAGAAAATCCACCCAAAACTATTCTCTACAGGGTCTCTGAAAATCATCTGAAATGACAGTGGACTGTTTAGTTTTTTGTTTCTTTGTTTTTAAAATAAACCAGAAGTTGAGGGCTGGCAACCATTTGCATATGAAGAGCCCATTCAAAATATGCAGAAGTAACAGATACTAAATGTCAAACACTTAAAATTGCAAGTTCACAACTAAGTTTCTTCAACAAATGTTATACAAGTAGTTTTGCTTCGAAAGTAATGTTATCTACTTCATTTGATTTGGATGTATGACGAACATTCAGACTTGATCTTAAAGGTCTTTTCCAACTTAAGCTATTCTATGATTTATCTTATTTATCAGCATCAGGAAAAAGCAGAGGGAACAAGGACTAAAAGGTTCAGGCTACCAAGCATTATTTCATGTCCTCAGCCTCTTCAAAGCATGAACTCAACTGAATTTTCCTGATATGGGCAAACAACTCAAAGAGATGCATTGTATTTCCAGCCCTGCAGACTGGAAGCCTTCTGCCACTACTATAATCATAGAATGTTAGGAGTTGGAAGGGACC
>NW_010181827.1:0-514 GCF_000695765.1 Mesitornis unicolor
GCTGCGCTTTCCCAACGCCTGTGTCTCTCCTGTAGCGATGTCTGAGAGTGGTAAATGGCATCCGGGGAAGGTGTGGCACTGTGCGGACAGGAGTGGTGTAACGCTGTGCTGTGGCTGCTCAGCCGCTGCGGGGGGGATAGAAAACCCCCGCGGCTGAAATCCCGGCCGGGTTCCCGAGTAGAGAACTGCCTAAATGAAGGATGTGACTTTATCTGCCGAAAATAGGCTCTAGTGGAATGGAGACCATTCGGGACTGCTGCCGGTGACAAACGTGGTCCCTGTGCCCCCCCCAAGGGGCATTTGTGAAGCAAAATGTGTGGGGCTGCAGACTCTCAAAGGACTACAGGGAAGTTTTGTAGTGTCTGACAGCAGACCCAGATGTGCTCAGGTGTGAGGCCATCCCCGGGTCATCAGCGCAGCTGCAGGGGCTGCTGTGTGATCCCGCACAGGCTCCCAGTGCAGGGTGTACTCGAGAGCAACAGGCTCGTAGAGCTTTAATCCTGCCAAGGCTGCT
>NW_010181827.1:548-10380 GCF_000695765.1 Mesitornis unicolor
GAGTGGGGCCGCCCGTAGCTGCTCCCTGCTAACAAACCGTGCCTCTGACTGTGAACCTCTGCCAGTGAGACCAAATACAGCCCTGACCCGATCCTGGCTGACCTTTAGCTCCTCGCTCTTGTGCGTGGCTGTGGAGCCCTGACCTTGTCTGTGTCCAAATGCATAAGAAAACTGGAGGGGACGAGCCCAGGTCCTATTTTAAGTCTTACGTGGAACAACTTGCATCTGCTATTCTTAGCTTTTTGTGTGGTGGGTCAACACATATTTGAGCTGCCCTGCTTACAGCATGACATCAATTTGGCTTTGCACTAAGTTAAGAGTCCTGAGCCTGCTCTGACGGCAGGACTCCAAAGCTTGGCTGAGACCAAGAAAAGAAAAGATGCCTCTGATTCACACTGGCTTGATGTGCCGTGCTGTCCGAGTGAACTTGCTTGGAGTATCCCATTGATGTTCACTGCTGCCTTGGCTCTAAAACTCTTCTGTGTTTTTTCAGCCGGACTGGCTAATAACTCGAAAGAAGTGCAACTGGAAAGGGTGCAGAACCCTGAGCAGGCAGCTACAGGCCAGCATTGGTGTTAATGTCCTTGCAGTGAGTGCAGGTACAGCACAGGTCTGTGTGCAGCTGTCAGGTTAGGAAAAGCAGTGCTGAAGTTCAGTAACTGGCTCCCAGTGCTGAAATAATCTTGGCCTTCTCCCGAGTCTCAACTCAACACGTTCTTGGCCAAAGCTGCTGGCTGTTATACGTGGAGCTGTCCCCATCATCAAAGCTCCTCTGTGTCTGAAGGGGGCTCAGCTCCAGAGCTGCTCCAGGCCCTGCCACTCATCAGCTTCTGCCCCTGACTTCTTAAACTGCCCCATGTCCATGGGGAGGGGCTCATGGCATCTCCCTGGAAAGGGAGGGGGAAAGAATGCCAAGTGCTGACAGACACAGGAAATGAAATGGGAAATGGGAACACTTCTGACAAAGTGGGTGTAGCCCGAAGTATTTCGGTCAGCGTACTTAAAAGAGGGTAGAATGTAGAAGCGCAGAGTCAGCTGTTCTCTTCCCTTGGGGTATGGAGTTTGAAGTCCTCTTATGCAAGTTTTGTGAAGTCAGAGTAGCGCTCTGAAAACACTCGGTGCTCGCCAGAAATGGTGAACCCTCCTGGAAGTGACAGTGTGGGGAAGAGCAGGGCTCCGTCTGACTGTGAACAGAAGTGCTTCCCTCCCCTGGAGCACAGGAATGAGCTGCTGGAGTGGTTCTGCATAAACAGATAAGAAAACGCTGCTTTTTGTGTTTGCTTTTATTTGGTAGAGCTCCAAGTAAGGAGCTGCTGGAGGTGAGAGATCTCTGTGCCGTCTGGAAAAGATATTATGAAGGTCACTGGCTTTTGCAGGGAAAATAGCAGTTTTCTGCTTTGCAGTGTTAATGATCTTGCCTTCTTGTTCAGAGCAGTGCTGTATAAATGTGTGTGTTGCTGGACCTCTGGGCAGAGTTAAGCTGAGTCTTTTGGGGGTGTGCTGAGCCGTGGGCAATGTGAGGAGCCTTGCAGCAAAACTGGAAGCTTGATGGCTTTGTTCAGTTCGTGGTTGGTCCGGGCTGCGCTTGTGCCTCCTTGTCTGAACCAGGGCTGAGCTCCTGTGGTATCACGGCTGTAATTAAACCTAGTGAGACCTCCAGAAGGGAGTTAGTGTGGAGCAGGGAACAGGGAGGCTTTGCCCCCCACAGCTCAAAATGAAGGTGATGCAAAACCCTCCCACTGAGGTCTGATGCTGCCATTTGTGCCGCCTTGGGCCACTTCTCCTTCCTCTCCCCCAGATCCATCTGTGGTGCAGTGTACCCAGAGCTTGGCTGGAGTGGTGCTGAGAGCTGGCTTTGGTGGTCCTCTCGTGTGGATCCGCTGTGGGTTCAGCACAGGGTTCGGTGCCCTGGTCACAGCGTGAGCGTTGTCCCTGTCACACCGCATGGCCAGGCCCTCGCCGCCTGTTCCTGTGCTCAGCCGTGGGGATCGCACAGGACATGACTGTGTTTTACTGCCTTTAGTCATGGGGTTCTGCGGAATTAAAGCCGACCGGATTAGGCAGGGAACTGCCTTGTGCTGCCA
Source organism: Mesitornis unicolor (assembly GCF_000695765.1). NCBI lineage: Eukaryota > Metazoa > Chordata > Aves > Mesitornithiformes > Mesitornithidae > Mesitornis > Mesitornis unicolor. The sequence goes on from NW_010181827.1 coordinate 2,633, forward strand.
GTGTGACCAGCACGGTGATAACTCCTATTGCTGGCACCTCCTCAGCTCGAGTATAAAACAAAACTGTAGCTCCAAGGTAGCATCAGTAAGTGTAATGGGTGCTTACCTCATGGGATGTTTCAGTAATTCCTGGTAAAGGATAGACCTAGAAACCCTGCTGGGGGATGTGTATGGGGTTAAACTTGCTCCAAAGCAGCTTGAGGGAGCTTCACGACTCCCTTTACTGACCAAGCACGGCACTTGTCAGCTCAGTCATGCGGGCTGTGGTCTTTGCCTCGTCTCCCTGGGTCAGTCAGTGTTGCAGGGTGCACGGCTGTTCCTGGCCTTGTAGTTCAGCAGTCGTGGAGCTGACTCGCCCTGTTCCAGCTGGTGACATCTAGCAGATGAGGTGGTCTCACCCCGAGCAGCAGCTCTCTGTGCTCAGCAGCGAGTCCTGGGCTGTAGATGGTCGTGTCCGAGCACAGCGCTGCAGATCCTCAGCTTGGCCGCTCATGTCCCAGGGCCTCATGAGTGAGTTCACTGCTCATCGTCTCTGCCCTGGGTTGGGTGGTGACTGCAGGGCAGCGGCCTTGAAACCCCTGGTGATAGCGTTGTTATTGAGAGGCTGTTTTGGAAAACGGCGGCTGCTGGGGCTGCTTTGGAGGCCTTGGCTCTGCAGATGTTGGGGACAGCCGTGTGTGTGAAAAGCATGAGAAGGAGCTGGCGGTACAGATCCTGCTGTACTTGTGCAGGACTGCAGCTATCAAAAAAATGTAATTTAAATTTATTTTTACCCTGGGCAGTGCAGTCTGTGCTGGTCTGGGGGGGTCCCACACTCGCTACTGCCCTGTTTGTGGAGTCTGCCTGTGGGTCTGTGTCCCCAAGCTGAATTCCCAGCTCTGGGTGGGAGCAAGGCAGCACGAGCAGTGGCCAGCTGCCCGCTCAGCGTTAGGTGAAGCAGAACCTCTCGGTAACTTCAGGGGTTGCTTCGCCAAGAAATTCATGTAATGCTGTCAGCTATTTAACAAGATAAATACTTCACTGGAGCTTTTGTCTTGAGTATTTTGATTCCAAGCCAACAAATCCCTGGTGAAATGGCTTCTTGCACAGCTGAGAGCGGAAGCGGCCCTCTTGGGTAACTGGATTCTTCAGGATTGGGTTTCTCAATATCACCAACTTGGAGTAGTCCTTGCTCCTGGGTGAACAGAGGGCAGAAATATCAGATTCAGAGCTTCTGACACTGAAACTGGCAGTTTTCAGCGTGGGGACCCTGTGCAGCGACTGCAGGGGTTTACGGTGAAAGTTTACAGTAGAGCTTGGTACTTTCCTCTGTGATGCAGGGCTCCCGCACATGGCTCAGTGAGCAGGAGGTGAGTAGGACAAGCAAACAAACCCGCACCCCCTTCTTATGGGTCTTGTGCCATCGCAAGTGCCGGGTTCCAGCAGTTACAAGAAGCTATTAGAAAAACTAGTGTTTGTTAATCTTGATTGCAAGGTTCCCCTATCACACCTGTCCTCATGGTGCTGACTCCGCGTGTTGGCACAGCAAGCTGCAGCCCTGTAAATTGCACCCAAACATCCCAAAGATGTGGCAGCCTCTCAGGTGTACATGGAGCCACGTAACCCTGCGGCCAACCTGCAGACCAGGCTCTGTGTAACCGAGAGTGCTCAAGGCTGCTGCTCCTTGGCCGCTCGCTGTCTGTGATGAGTTGGACACACGGACATGTTTGCCTGGTTGTGTTTTGGTTCACATCGTTCAACCAGATGGCAAAATGAGTGGAGATCTGTGAAATGTGGGTCATGCTGAGATGTGGAGGTGTCACCAGGCTGGTTTCCTTGTTTCACTTGGGGATTGCCCCTGTTGCATTTCAGGAGGTCGTGGCTGGGTAGAGGCATGATTCACGTGGTGCTCAGTGTTGGGCTGAAACAGCACCGGCGCTCGTGTGCTGCCGACAGCCTGCCCTGGAAACAAGTGCAAGGTTAAACAAGCAAAAGCTGTTCCTGTGCAAACTCTGCTTAGAGGAGAAACTCTGAGAGGAGGAGACGTCTTCAGGCTGGTGGAGATGCAGAGCTGCTGCTGCGCCTCTCGGGCCTGCTGGTAACCAGACTGCAAAGCGCTGCTTCCTCCCTGTCCAGCAAAACCAGTTGTGCTCCTGTCGAGATGTCAATCCTGTGCAGTGCTTGTCCTTCCTCAGAGAGCAGGCGGGTCCTGACAGTGCTGACCTCTGCAAGGACCCAGCTCTGACCGGCAGCTCCTTCACTGATGTAACCCATGGCTGCACAGGCCCCTTACAGCTACGGCTTCCTCACAGCTGCTGAAACACCTCACTGCACCGGGGTTTCTCCTGTCTTTCTCCTGGTTTGTGAGCAGTGCTGGCTCAAGGGTAGGTCCTGAGCTGCCTCCTGGTCAGAGCAGTTTGAGGTCGAATGTCTGAGGTCAGGGTATGCTCAGGTGCTTTTGTGCTGTGAAAGGAGGTTCCCAAGGGCTGTCCCTGCAGAAGAGCTCAGGCTGAAATGGCCCCTTGTCAAGCCTTGGGGCTAGGTTTAAATGTGAGATGTGGTTAAACTGCCCTCGCAGCAGTCGCAGTGGGACAGGTGCTGCTCTGCAGGGAAGATTTTGGGAACTCATCTCTGTAAGGTTGTGTGGAGCAGGCCTGAGTGTGGCTCACAGCACACACTGCTCCTGCTCAGACCCACTTTGACTTGCTTTAAGCTTCTTCTTCATAGAAATCTGGTATTTGCTGGGTAAATGCTGGATGTACTCAGCACACCCAGAGTTGCTTTGGGGGTCCATTCAGAACAAGGAGAAATTGGCTTCTGGGGGGATATTTTTTCCTCCTTTTGCAGTTGTCTCCCTCAACAAGGAGCCTGGGTTATGAGAGCTGGGAGGAAAGTGGCAATGCAGAGCAGATGCAATCAGTTGTAGCATTTATCATTGATGGGAAGTGGGAGTTGCGATGAGCACAGGAAATGTGCCTGGATCTGTAGAGCTGCTCCCAAAGTGCTGCTGTGCTCTGCTGTGCGTGGCTGAGCTGCTTAGGAGGGTGCTGAGACTTCACCTGTGGTTACTGGTGCATGGGGGCTGCTGGCTGTAAGAGCCCATTTGCAGCAGAGATGGGCAGCGATTGCCTTCAGTCTGAATACGCAGCCCGTACCTGGTGCTGGCTGCCTGCGTGTCCATTCGAGGGCCTTCCCCAGGACCGCTCTGAGGTGCCGTATTTAATGCCCTGGTGTGAGTGGCTGTGAGTGAACTGGCTGAGCACAGACTGCCTTTGTCGCAGTGCTGTGTGCTCTGACACACAGAGCTGCTCCCATAGTGCCTACATGACATTGTGCTGCATTGACAGTCTGAAGGTGCAACCCTGGACTCAGGAGAGGAGGAAGGAGCTAAAGGTCAACCTCCATCACCTCCATGAAGGAGTAATTGTTGTTTTAATAGACGAGGCTCTAATAACACCAGTTGCTGCACTGGTTGTTTACTTGCCTCACCCCAGCGAGCTGTAACATCCACACAGTGAAGTGCTGGAGGGCACTGGTGGGAAGGAAGCCTGTGTTAGCAATGGCCCTTTTCCCAGGACCTCAAAGTCCCCAGTGGCACTGTGGTGCCTCCAGTTTAACTTTACGTGGTGACAGGGGGTCACTGCCTGCCTGTGTTGATGGTGCTGACCAAACCCATGGCCCACAGCGGGCAGGGCTGTCCCCAGCGCGTCGCTAACTCTGACTCCTCTTACAGTTGCAGCCGGCCTCCAGGTGGATCCCAGCGCAGAGCCTGCGGTGTCCTGAGCCCTCGGCACTCATCCACAATGGCAGGTCGAGGTGGAGCCGCTCGACCGAACGGGCCGGCTGCTGGGAACAAAATCTGCCAGTTCAAACTGGTGCTGCTGGGGGAGTCGGCAGTGGGGAAGTCCAGCCTTGTCCTGCGCTTTGTCAAGGGACAGTTCCACGAGTACCAGGAGAGCACGATTGGAGGTGGGTGCCAGCCCCGAGGGCTGGGTTGGGAGGTGCTGCCCTCACTAGAGCAGTGCAGGGAGATCAGAAGCAATAACGGCTGTTTCGGTCTGCTCTGGGGGGTTTGCTGTAGATGGAGTCAAGCAGCTGATGCCTTAACTCCTGGCTCACAACTTGTTAGTGTGGAGACCAGCGCAGCAGAGAATAATGCTATGGCAACCGTGCGCTCTGCCTCTGAGGCGTCTTCACTTCCAGGGCTCGAATGCCTGCCTCTAATTAGAACAGAGGCCTTCAGCGTGGCCTTAATCATCTCTTTCAGACCATGACCTGGGATTTGGGGGCTGTTTCTGGCCTGATACCATTAACTACTTCCACAGCTCTTTCAGGTCTCGCGGTTCTTTAGCTTGAAGTCATTAGCTCGGTGCCACTAATTAAAGGTCGGTCGTCACTGGGTCCCTGGGCAGTACTGTTAGGAGGTTTGTGTTGAGGAAAAGCTGGAGGTATCCCCATGGTAACCCCTGCTGTAAGGATGCTCATGGATGAGCAGGGCTCAGTGCTCTGCTGTGGGCACTCTGCATTCTGCTTCTGTCTGTGTCCAGGGCTGGCTTCCTTTATCCTTGCTGTAACGCATGGTATTGTACTCGCTGGACTGGGAAATAACCAGTTACCAAACTGGGGGTGTTTTGGCTCTGAGATGCTCTCCAGAGCTGATCCTGGTGCTGTCTCAGCTGTGCTACATGACCTGTGAGGGGTGTCTGAGGGGTCTGACAGTGCTGCTCCAGCCTGGGCTCTCGGAGCCCCTTCCTGTCAGCTGCAGGGTGGCCCTTGGGCTCCTCTGTGTGAGGAGGTTGATAACAGCAGAGCCTCCGCAGCAAGTGGCACTGCCCTGGGCCGTGTCTGGGGCTGCTGCTCGCTCCCAGGTGGAAGCAGAACTGCTCCGAGCTCCTGGCTCTTGGTGAGGCAAACACACCCCTTCTCTTCCAGCTGCCTTCCTGACACAGACGGTCTGCCTGGATGACACAACGGTGAAGTTTGAGATATGGGACACAGCGGGGCAAGAGCGGTACCACAGCCTGGCCCCCATGTACTACCGCGGGGCCCAGGCAGCCATCGTGGTGTACGACATCACCAACACCGTGAGTATGGCTCAGGGCTGTGCGGGCGCTGGAGCTGATGCCCCTCGGTGCCCCGGGAGGTGTTGGGGTCTGTCCCTGCAGGCGCTGAGCGTCTGAACCTGCCAATGGTCTCTTCCCCCATCCTGGCTGGGGCTGACAAAGGATCCTGCTGCAAAGTGCTGTAGCGGCAGAACGCTCCCGGCAGGAAAGACGTGTTCTGATTGTATCTTCACTGTGGGTTAATAAGGGGCTGCCCTTCCTGACTGCTGCCTCCTGTTTGCTTCCAGGACACATTCGTACGAGCCAAGAACTGGGTGAAAGAGTTGCAGAGGCAGGCTAGCCCCAATATTGTAATTGCACTAGCAGGAAACAAGGCAGACCTTGCTACCAAGAGAGCTGTGGACTTCCAGGTGAGTGGGAATCGGATCAACTGTTAGCTGAGCGAGTCAGGAAAGCAGCCTCTGTGGGAGAGATGGTGGCTGTGTGCAAGTGCTCTGAGGGAGAGTGGAAGTTGAGATTTGTGCTGCTGAGGACCCTAGGATGCCCCTCAGAACTGCAGCTGCCCTTTTCCATGTGGTCCTTTCCCAGTCCTCGTGGCTCTTGTTGGTAGCAGTTGTGAAAAATGTGGAGAGCAAGGCCCACCAGCACCAGTCTTCAGTCTCTGCTGGTCCTTGCTCCTCTGGGCTGTCCTCAGCCGTGTCTGAACCAGCATCTCTTAGACACAGGACACGTGGAGAACCGCTCCCAGCCTGTCCTCTGCTCCTCACGGCTCGTACTGTGTCTGAGACAGACGTTCAAGGAGAAGCTCTTATCTCGGGCGCTGCGCAGGATTGCTTGTGGTGCACTCTGTGCACTGCTGTCCCCGGTAGCCAAAGTACGGGCTGTGGTGCTGCTCGGGTCATGCTGTGTCTGCAGTCGGCTCACAAACAGCCTGTGCTCCTGTACCCGGCTTGGCTGCGGGGACACCGGCAGTGCTGTGCTGGTGGTGGTGGATGTGTCCCAGGGAGGGCCAGGGGATGGGATGGGGACGTGGCCTGGGGTGGGACAGGGTTTCTTTGGTGCTCGGTTTGCCAGGTGAAGCTGTGAAGCCTGCTTGCGCCTCCCCTTGGCAGGATGCCTTTACTGATGTGATTGTTTTTAGGATGCACAAACGTACGCAGACGACAACAGCTTGCTGTTCATGGAGACGTCAGCAAAGACAGCGATGAATGTGAACGAAATCTTCATGGCAATAGGTAACGGCTTGTGTGTGGGGTGCCTGGAGCTGCGCTGAGCGCTGGCGGTGCAGGGGGCTGGGGCTCTCACTGGGGCAGGACCAGTTTGCTGCAGTTGTGTGAGCGGTCACTCCCCGAGTGTTTGGAGCCTTTGCCTTGCAGAGCCAGTTCCCTTGCTCCCATTGGGGTGGTGAGGAGGGAGGGAGCAGCATTGATGGCAGCTGGAGCCAGAAGGGGGTTGGTTTGCTCATGCTGCTCGCAGTGTCCGATCCCAAACCCCGCAAGGGCTGAGGGCTTGGGCTGACCCAGCCTGGGGTCTGCAGCAGGGGGGAGGTTGGGCTCTGCAGAGGAGCCTGCTCTAACCTCTTGTTTCTTTCCAGCCAAGAAACTGCCAAAAAACGAACCGCAGAATGCTCCTGGTGGCTCAGGCAGGAATCGGGTGGTTGACCTGCAGGAGAGCAGCCAGCCCAGCAGGAGCCAGTGCTGCAGCAACTGAGCCCGCCTGAGCCCCCGGCCGTGACTGGAACCCACGCTAACAATCGCACTTACGTAGAGCAGCCACTGCCCGTGACTGCTGTGATTTCTCCATCCCTTTCTGATCATAGGCTGGAGGGAGTTCTTCCACCTGCACCTTTCTGTACAAATACTAATTCAATTCTAAGTCTTAAGTCACTTTTTTAATATATGAACTTCTGCTCTTCCCTCTTCCTGGTGGTGGTGGATGCATGACCTGGTGCCTGTCCCGCGGGGGGCAGCGGCTCCGGGTCCCACAGCACTGTAGTGCACTATTGGAAACAAAGGGATATTGAGGCTGAAACCTGGTCTAAAATTACCCTTGTGTAAAAGCCGAGGCTCTTACCAGTACGATACGCCTAGAACAACCACTAAGCTGTAGCATTATCATGACAAACTCTGGCTTGTCAGCCACTCTTGACCAAATCAGTGATGAGTATTCTGGGGTGGGCAGAGGGAAGCAAAACTGGTTTCTTCTGTATTTTGTATTGTATGTTTCTTCATGTAACCAATCAGTATCTTGTCAATATAGTACATACAACGAGCTGCCTGTTGTCTTTATTTGTGTTGGACTCTAGCATGCCAACTCTTTCATTTTTTTCTATCTCCAGTTCTGTCGTAATGCACTAATCCTGTTGCAACTTTTGCAAAGATCTTGTATAGAAAATTGTCCTTTTTTGATGGTTGTGATGCCACTAATGTTGTTAACCCTACTCTAGTGTGAATACACATGGTTTACCAATGTACAGAGGTGGGGTGGGGGAAACCTCAGAACTTGTCAGTGGAAACAATATGTATTGCAAAAGCCTGTAACTCCACAAAGTATGAAGGGAGGTATTAAAATGGCTTCTGTTGCCAGGCTCTAACTGATGTTGGCTGCTGCCTAGTGCCTAATGCAATGTCTTATGCATACTGGTATTTAAGAGGAACTGTCAACTTAGTCTTCATCACAAACTTCAGTTTTGTGTGATTAAAAAAA
>NW_010181828.1:0-605 GCF_000695765.1 Mesitornis unicolor
AGTTTAGCTGTGAGGATGCTGTGGGAGACAGCAAATAGCAGCTGAAATCCAAAGTGTCAGGGTCTCTACAACTCTTAGATCCCTAAAGACAATCATTTTACTTGTCAGTGGACAGTTCCCAGCAGACTTATTACAGCTATGGAAACATATGTGGGCCTTAGTTGGAGTCAGCTCTCCAAGGATGCCTGCAGAAACTGTGCTATCTTGGGCAGCCACCCTGCCAGCAGGAGGATCAGGCTAGGCCAGCACCAGGCACACTCATAGAGCCAAGGGGACAATATGCCACTATGCGTCAGTCCTCAGTGCCTGCATGGAGCAGGAGACCCTGCAGCCACCATGGTGGTGGGCAGAGAAGCCCAGGTGCAACAGGGGCTGCACCCTTCCCAGGGAAGAAAGTCCCATAGCATAACCTCCTCCTCAGGCAGAGCCTTGACAGAGAAGGCACCCATGGAGGCAAGAGTGATATTCTCAGGTAGGTGATGACACCAGGTGTCTCAGAGCTTATCACATGATGGGAAAGGGCAGCATTACTGCCTATGTGCATTGTGCCTATGTGCTATCCATCATATTTGAAAGGTCCTGGCAGTTTGGTGAAGTTCCTGCTG
>NW_010181828.1:636-8877 GCF_000695765.1 Mesitornis unicolor
GGGAAACATAACCTCCATTTTCAAAAAGGGGAAAAAGGAAGATCCAGGGAACTACAGGCCAGTCGGTCTCACCTCTGTGCATGGCAAGATCATGGAGCAGATCCTCCTGATGGCCCTCCTAAGGCACATGGAGAATGAAGATCCAGTGAGATGCAGTGATTGGTGGTAACCAACACGGCTTCACCAAGGGCAAATTGTGCCTGACAAATCTGGTGGGCTTTTATGATGGAGTTACATCGGTGGATAACGGAAGAGCAACTGACGTCATCTACCTGGACTTTTGCAAAGAGTTCAACACTGTCCTGCATGACATCTTGGTCACCAAATTGAAGAAAAATGGATTTCATGGACAGACCACTCACTGGATAAGGAATTGGCCGGATGATCACACTCAGAAAGATATGTTCAGCCACTCAATATCCAAATAGATACCAGTGACAAATGGTGTTCCTCAGGGATCAGTACTGGGACCAGTGCTGCTTAACATCTTTGTTAGTGACATGTGACAGCAGGATGTTGTGCACCTTCAGCAAGTTTACAATTGACACCAAGCTGGGTGGTGCACTTGACATGCTGGAAGGAAGGAATGCCATCCAGAGGGACCTGGACAGGCTGGAGAGGTGGGCCCATGCCAACATCATGAAGTTCAACAAGGCCAAGTGCAAGGTCCTGCACCTGGGTCAGTGCAATCCCAAGCACTAATACAGGCTGGGCAGAGAATGGATTCAGAACAGTCCCGAGGAGAAGGACTTGGGGGTGTCGGTCAATAAAAAACTCAACATGAGCCAGCAATGTGCGCTTGCAGCCCAGAAGGCCAACTGCATCCTAGGATACAACAAAAGCAGTGTGGCCAGCAAGTCAAGGGAGATGATTCTGCCTTTCTACTCTGCTCTCATGAGACTCCATCTGGAGTACTGCACCCAGTTCTGGGGCCCCCCAACACAAAAAAGAACATGAACAAGAACAAGAGGTATTGAAGTGGGTCCAGAGGAGAGCCACGAAGATTATCAGAGGCCTGGAGCACCTTCCCTACGAGGACCAACTGAGAGAGTTGGGGTTGTTCAGCCTGGAGAAGAGGGAGGTTCCAGAGGGACCTTATTGCAGCTTTCTAGTACCTGAAGGGGTCCTACAGGAAAGCTGAGGAGGGACTTCTTACAAGGACAGTTATCTATAGAATGAGGGGGAATGGTTTTAAACTGAAAGAATGTAGATTTAGACTAGATATTAGGAAGAAATTCTTTACTGTGAGGGTGGTGAGATGCTGGCACAGGGTGCTCAGGGAAGCTGTGAATGCCGCCTCCCTGGAGGTGTTCAAGGTCAGGTTGGACAGGGCTTTGAGCAACCTGGTCTAGTGGGAGGTGTGGCAGTGGGTTGGAACTAAATAATCTTTAAGATCCCTTCCAATCCAAACCATTCTATGATTCTGTGATTGCTGGTGCGCATCCAGTGAACTCTTGTTTAATATGATACATTGCTGATTTAATTAGAAGCAAGGTGGATAAGCAGTAGTCCAAAATACATGTTATGTGTTGCCACAGTTTTTGTTCTATTGGACAGTTTGATGCCTAAATAGAAAACCCCCCCTACTTTAATTGTTTACGTTTTTCATATCAAGTAAATATCTGGGTATTTTTCAATCACAAGCGATTATTTATTATATGCTAGGTGCACACATGCATGCACACTCATAGACGGTAACAAGAACTGGATACTTTTTCAGTTTGGAGGCTTTTGTGCCCCACCCAGCAGTTCTTATTCGTTACTTAAAAAGTGTTCCCTGCACCTGCATATGGAAGAAAATGCCCTCGTGGTATTTGAGGATGGAATGAGATTCTGGTCCAGAGGCTGAGTGAAAACTAATGAGCACCAGAAAGGATTTCTCAGTGTTTCTAGTTAACAGCAGTTATATTTTCCTACTACAGCTCTATTTGAATTTCAAATGCACGTGTATAAAAGAGCAGACTGAAGAATAAAACTGAGAAATTAAAAAATACGTACCGCTATGGAAAGAATCTGAATTTGTCTTGGAGCCTGCTTTTAAGTTATAGTGATGGTTTGTATATAGATTCACATTGGTAATTATTTTTTAATAGTGCAAATTTAGATAGTGATACATTTAGTGCACTTGTATCTTGTACTAATTAAATAATTGCATTTCAATATTATCTTTCTTCCTTAATGCCAAGATACTAGGAACACTGTCTGGATGGTATAAATTGTGTTACTATATAGTATATGTATTTTGGTAGCACTAAATATATGAGTATGTGCTCTTCAAGTTATACACAGCAGTAGTTTCTGCAACTGGGGTACAAAAACTACAGTTTGGGGTCAGACTAAGAATTCATATAACCTAATATCCTTGCCAGAATTTATCTTAAATCTTATTTACCGTTTTTGCCTTGCAACCTCTTTGCAGCAAAAGGTGACTCGATTTTGCTATGAAAACCATGAAAAATATTTTCCTTTGATGTTTTAAATCTATTTCTAGCAATTTAATTCTAGGTTTTGACATGAAATGTTGCAACTGCTCTTTATTAATCTTCTTCAGAAAGGTCATTATTTAACAGCTCTCTACTACAGCTTCTTCAGTTATTTCTGAGACAGAGAGAACATAAAATTTGCTTAGATTTCCTGAAAAAAATGAAGTCAAATACATTGTCTTTAATTCCAGATTATTGCTAGTTTTCAGCTGTTAAGATTAACAGGGTGGCACAAGTAGATGAGTACATCCACATCAGCCATTTTCAGTACCTTTTCTCATTTTAACAGATCATTTAATGAGACTGGTAAGAATGGGGAACCAGAACAGTACACAGTATTCAAGTTAGAGATGCAGCACCAACATATTCAGTAGCATAATACCTGGAGGTCGTGTTGAGTTGCCTGTTTGCTAGGAGCCGACATGGTACCACCCCTACTCCTTGTCAGAAGCAGCACACAGTGGCAAAATTGCATGGTGCAAGTTGTATAAATAGCACCCAGTGACAAAACCAACGTGTCAGTTTACCTACTCAACTCTTCTGCAGCATTGTTAATACCATTAAAAAGAGAGCAAGTTTCAGAAAAATGTCAAGTTGGATAAACCTATTTCAATCCAACTACTCTGCTACATGCTGTCCTAAGAGGTTTTTCTACCAAAAGCTTTTCTACCCTGTTTTTTATCTAATATCATGAGAGAAAAGATTGATATTACTATCAGTAGATAGTGGATTACACTCTCTTAGGAACATACGTTTTCTGGGGAAAGCACTTTTCCTGAGAAACTAATCTTGGAAAGTGCTTTGGACTGTTCTTGCTGACTGTCCTTAATCCAATAACAAAATGGTATTGTGTGACACAGGCATTGCTCCTGTGAATGATTCCCACCAGGCAATTCTTAGACAAGAGAAATAGTCAAGGTTATTTTTAAAACACCAAAAGTAACTTAATCACAGCAACATAATTGCTAATTGAGAATGCACAGCTTGCTATTAAGTGACACTGGTATCTTGTAAATGGAAAAGTAAATTTCACCTGATTATTTATAGAGTTCTGTTGCATGTAATGGAGCAAATGCAGCCTGGAGGAGAAGGACCTGGGGGTGTTGGTCAAGAACTGACTGAACATGAGCCAGCAGTGTGCCCAGGTGGCCAAGAAGGCCAATGGCATCTTGGCCTGCATTAAGAATAGGGTTGGCCAGCAGGACCAGGAAAGTGATCCTTCCCCTGTACTCAGCAGTAATGAGGCCACACCTCGAATTCTGGGTTCAGTTTTGGGCCCCTCACTACAAAAAGGACATTGAGGCACTGGAGTGTATCCAAAGAAGGGCAACAAAGCTGGTGAAGGGTTTAGAGCACAAGTCTTATGAGGAGCAGCTGAGAGAGCTGGGGTTGTTTAGCCTGGAGAAAAGGAGACTGAGGGGAGACCTTATTACTCAGGTCGTAGACAGGTGGGTGTTGGTCTCTTCTCCCACGTAAGTGGTGACAGGACAAGAGGGAATGGTGTCAAGTTGCACCAGGGGAGGTTTAGGTTGGATATTAGGAGGAATTTCTTTACTGTAAGGGTTGTCAAGCTCTGGAGCAGGCTGCCCAGGGAGGTGGTTGTGTCACCATCCCTGGAGGTGTTGAGAAGATGAGTAGATGTCATGCTTAGGAACATGGTCTAGTGGTGGTCTTAGGGCTGGTTCGATGGTTGGACTCAATGATCCAAAAATTCTATGATTCAAAAATTCAATGAACCAAAATTCTATGATTCTATGATTTTGTGTGTTATTGCAGATTTACAAGTTAGCAGATTGATTCACAATTAGCATATTATTCATATTCATTCTATGCTTTTAAGATAAGAAGTCAAGCATCTATGTTTCAAGTTCCTAATATTACAGATAGGCCTATGATTACTGTTCCATTTCCAGTGGTTTAAAGATTAGAAGATTAATTTTTAAAGAAATCCTTTAAATAATTCCTTTAAAATAAAATGAAATTTATTTACCTAATAGTATCTGTAAGCTTCTTGTTTCTGATTGCAAGAAAATATATGAGTCTCTTGTCAGGATCCAATTTTTAAAAGAATAGTGCGCTCACATACCTCCACAGCAGTGTCTAAAAATTTCTACTGATTCCCTGATAAAATTGGCAACCCTAAGGTCAAAAGGGGTTTGGCATTCTCATATAGCCTCAGAAACCATCTTCTCAAGGAAGCAAAGATGATAAACTGCATGATAAACCTGACCAAGCAGGACTTATATAATTTCCCTCGTTCTCATAGAGGATCCTGATTAACTGACTGTTAGCAGGTGACAAGAGGGCAGAGCTTGTTTTCATTTCTTCTACTCTCTTCCAGCCTCAGGCTCTTAATCAAATTTAGGAAAGAAAGCTAAGCAAATAGCTTTAAATACTACTTGTATAGCTCAGGTGATACATGTTACCTTTTGAAGATATGTAACTAGGGTACTAAAATGACACTTCTTATGTCTAAGGGCCCCATTATCTCATGTCTTCATAATATATATGTAAAGAAGGAAAGCGCTAAAGAAGAACCATGACTATACAAGAGTTTGATCTTTCAGAGTCTCCAGGAGGGTTGGATTGAGAGATATAGACCATCCTTCTGCACCAGCCTTCACCTGCTGATTGCTGTAGCCCCTGATGTTCACACAGACCCCCAGGAACCCAAAGGCATTTACATTTGCGCATGTGCCAGGGTGGGAGCACCACTCTGGATGCAATCCTCCTCAGGACAATGCTGGCTCAGCAGTTCTGAGCTTAAGCCATTTGTTCTCATCTTGTACTGGTTTTTTTTTGGTACGAATGTTTCTCCCCAAGCCCTTCCCCAAGGTGTCAGGAAAAATGAGATAAGTGAACTAACCTGTGTTTAAAATAACCAGGAAAAAACCCAAAACATTTTGCCATGTGTTTGAGAAGCAGTTGTTTCAGTGCCATGGGAAGCCCCAGGAAGGTAGGCAGAAGGACTGAAGCTGTTGGCGTTGCAAAGAAATGGCATATGGCATCCCACCCAGTGCTGGTAGCTCATATTAGTAGGTGATCTCACAGTAGTTCTCAGAGGGTGGATATCAAAACCAAACAGGAGAATGCCATAATTGTCATTTACATGGGTATATCCAGGAGGCTGAGATGTATGTGACACCTATTTCTCTAAAGATAGGCAGAAAAAAAGGCAAAAATCCCAGCAGTGATATGCAGAAACTCTTGATGTCTATGCTGTCCTTGATGAGTGGTTACCTCTGTTTATTCTCATTTGGTGCTTTTCAAAAGGAGATGTATTTCATGGATGAAAGATGGAAAGCAGTTTATGATGCTGAAACTCTGTCTCCCTCTTTTGAAGAACATGGAAGTAACTAAGCTGGAGAGACATATTTCACAGAATGGTAGGGGTTGGAAGAGACCTCTGAAGATTATCTAATCCAACCCTCAAATTTGCATTTGGAGTAATGTTTGAAAATATAGTCTGTAACAGAGCTTACATTATTTATTATTTCTCCATTTCTCATTCAAAAATTAATATTTAACACTTATTCTGGCTCAACTTGCAAGTTTTAAGACAGAATAGAAAATCCTCTTATCACTGATTCAAAATCACTGGCCCTGGGGCTCTGTTTTCAGGACTACTCACTCTCCCTGCAGATTACAGAGCACCTTCAGCTCATGTGTAAATTAATCCACCATGAGTAGTAATCCTAGTCACCAGCTTCAGCTGGTCAAATTATTGCCATCTGGAATTTACTGCTTGGCCAGTGGGATTAAGTATTTGTGTTGCTGTTGAGGCAGTGAGAGGACACTAATTGCCTAAAGGGTGTTGTATATTTAAGCAATGGGTCTGTATTTAGTGATGATTTGGGGTTCTGTGCTTTTAAATATACTCTACTAACATAAGTGCTTGCTGGGGAGTAAGACTGCTAGAATTTCTATGATTATTTATTAACATTAATATAAACAAAATTAAATACTCTATCTTATAATTAATATTTCAGCAGTAACAGTGAAACAAAAGGAAAACCAGTCTCAGTTTTATTTGAGTAACTGTCATTCTTACCACCCTCTCTTCCCCCATTCATCATTCTAGGAATATACCCATAGCTTTCTCCAAAATCTTGATCAACTAAATATGTCTTTCACTGTGCCTAGAGAATCTCTGTGTCTGGACCAAGCTAGGGACCATACTGCAGAGATTTTAAGTCTCCACAGAGTTTGCGCTGCCAGCAGTGCTTCTTTTATCTGACCAAGAATAGCCTGATCAAATGCCTTTGCTAAGCCAAAACTGTTGAGAGGCAGTCCCTCAGGACTCAAGCCAGGGTTTTTCCCAGTGACAGATATATTCCATCTTCATCCTTATTAATGGAATATTTATAATTTATTTTCTTTGTTTACCCTTTCCCTTATTCTACAAGGAAGAACAGAAGTCTAAACTTTGCTTTCTGTAGGGCAAACAAGAAGACATTCCTTACAGAGTGTTAATCTGGGGAAGCATTAACAGTGGGAAGCATTGACAGATCGCTTGACTTGCTATTAAATTACAATTACATTTCTACCAGTTATTCAGATACATTGTTTCTTCAGAAGCCCAGATGGAACAATAATACACATAATTAGTGAAGATTCTTCTCCGGAAAGGGGAATGCACAGTTACATGAGAGTCCAGACTACAGAGTTCAAAAATAATAAACCTGATGGGAAAAATCAGGACATAGTTTCAAGCTGTATTTTCTCTGGCAACAAAGTTGATTTAAGAGGTTCCTGCTTTTTATCTTTGCATCTATGACATAGTCCACTGCCTCTGCACTTGTGCTAATGCGACTGTTTTGGGGCTGTGCTGTAAACTGGATTAGTGAAACAGTGTTAGGAAAATTTCCCCATCACCTTTAATTAACAGTGAAAAATGTTATACATTATCAGGACTCCATCATGCAGAGGCCTTGAAATAACACTGTGCATCAGTTATTAATTCAGAGAAGCAGGCTCGGTTAATATCTGCTCCTCAGGGCTCAGCTGCTGATTACAGGATGCTGGAAATATGGATGCAATGTTAAAGGAAGCATTGCATGGACTAACCCACACTTAAAATCTAGCCCCATGCTGAATAGGACTGAATCCCTTTCCTAGGAATGGGAGTCAAGTATTATTTGTACTTGAAAGTCCAGTTGGATTAACATTAAATTATAGAAATAACTCTGGAATAACTTCCCAAGTGTTTCATAAAAACAATTTCTCTCTGTTCCTGTTTTGCTTCATCCATTTTTAACAGTTGCTCTGTGTGAAAACTCATCCTCCTGTTTTGCACCTTTGTTTTTATTTTCTGGTAACAATGATAGCTGGAGAGTGATTTTTTTTGTTTGTTTTTGTTTTTTTTTCATCATCAGCCTGGATCAATACAGCTCTACAAACTAAAGCAATAGCAGAAATATCCGTAGACCAGCAGGGAATTAATTTGAATCTATACCAGCAATGAAGTTGTCTGGAATCATCAGCTGCTGCTTCAGTAGGAGATCTTGTCAGTATGTTTCTAATGGTTTGCCCTTTTAACTAAAAACATGGCTTGTGGCTTTTCCAGAGGCTCAAACCCACATTATGCTTTATAATGTCTCTGTGTGACAAAGCATTACGGCTGAGACAGTGCAGAAGGAACTCTGGTTGATGCACAAAGACCTGTTTTCCATTATAATGATGAAACATTACTAGAGCTTTACTTCTTTTTTTAAAATATTTTTTTCTTTCCTCTCCCCCCAACCGCCCCCCGTCCCCC
>NW_010181829.1:0-11077 GCF_000695765.1 Mesitornis unicolor
ATATAATACGTACACTCAGTTTTAATCACCTTACTCAGAGAAATGAAACAAATGGAAACACTAAACCAAATGTAACACAAGCATTACAAAATTTCTTGTCTTTTCTGCACAAAAGTGACAGAAGTGGGAGTCACTGGATACATGTGCACTTGAATAACTTGGCAGATACTCGCTCTAGGCTTAGCGTCTGACACAAAAGTCTCACAGCCCCTGCTCTCAGATGCTCTTTAAGTCGAGACAAATGTCCATGACACTGGAGTTCAGCAAAACTCAGATAACAAGGACTGGAATAGTCCTTCCTGACACAGGTCATTGTTTCACAGAGTTCATGGCCCACACTTTCCAACAGATGGCCAGCAAATCCTGCCTTTCAACAAATCTTGCCTTTCAAGAGTCTATTTTACTTGGTATTTAGATGGCAATTTTTTTCCAGTTCATACTGTCCTCTTTACAGGTCTGTACACAGCAGAACCCAATAGCTTTAAACTCCCAACTGTGTATCAAAAATTACTGATAATTAAGAACACACACTGAATATTAAACCTGGGAAAATGCACAATATCACAGAATCACAGAATCACAGAACGTTAGGGATTGGAAGGGACCTCAAAAGATCATCTAGTCCAATCCCCCTGCCGGAGCAGGAACGCCTAGATGAGGTTGCACAGGAAGGCGTCCAGGCGGGTTTTGAATGTCTCCAGAGAAGGAGACTCCACAGCCTCTCTGGGCAGCCTGTTCCAGTGCTCTGTCACCCTCAATATTACGTTATGAGCTGTAGTATCAGAAAAATTAAGTCAGTTTATGTACAAGATGGAGAAGATTCTAGAAGATACAGTTTTGGAAAAAGAAGCATGAGGAAAATTACAAAGCCAGCTTCCCACAATACTCCACAGTGTTTCTCAAGAACCTAGTATGCCCTGTCAGCTGTATTTCTAATGAAGAGTTGCCAGCTCAGGGAGACGGCATTGGAAAGTCAATGAAAGCTAAAGGTACTCGTCAGTCCTCAAGAACAGGTTTAGTATGAATTTGCACACAAAACCCAAGATACATACTCTTGAAGAATTAAGTTGGCACAGGAAATTATGGGTCTACATATTTGAAGAGCAGAATGACTGCTCTGACAACATATTTATTACGGATAAAAGGTAGTAGAAGGAACAAATTTCATTAGCAAATGGCAAAGTATTTTGAGTATAAAAGCTCATTTCAGAGAATATAACCTTGCATGCTACCAAGTTCAGTGAGGAAGAGGGTGATCGACTGAGTAGGCACTGACAGAGCAATCGAAAGCCGACACAGGGTCAGTTGTAGGAACTTCTGTAACCAGTTTGCCCAGGACAAAAATAAACTTCTGGCATGATTTGTGTACGTGTGCTATATTTACTACATTTGCTGCTCAGTTAGGTCTTTTCTCTTTTCATACGAGGCATATATTCTAGACACAGCGAGATTTCTTCCATTTAAAAAAAACCAAAACAGCAAGGCATTCCAATCACATTACATAGAAACCTGAGGTATCGACAGTAAATAACACTGTTTCAGAGCTTTCAAATCTATAAATCAAGATTATATATTCAGCTCCTGTTTTAAGATAGGATAGCTTTCTTCACTGCTTCTCTTAGTGCTTCCGAGATGAAAAACAGGAAACTTGTTTCCTGAGCTGCATTGCAGAAAATAAAACATCTTTTAAAGGTAATGCCATATAGAAAGGACACATGCCTGATCACGTGGTAGGTTTTGTCAGTAAAAATCTGAAGTGATCACAAAACTCAGGGAAGTTGGTAATTAGAATCTGCCACATAGAGCACTTCAGATGATGCTGTATGATCTTATCAAACCACCAAGCCCCAGTGAAGCAGAGAGAAACAAGAACTTCCCAAAATGAAGTACCAACTCCTTTGCTGAAAAGCTCTTGGCCGACTTAAAATCTGTCAAGAGACCTACAAGAAAAGGACTGCTTGTGTAACTTCAGATCATGTGCTTAACCTTTAATAATTTCTCACAGTCTTAAATTAACCTTTTCAGTGTTTTACCTGGGATTGTTGCCAGACTAGTCCCTAGATCACTGCACATTTATTATTTAAGGATAAATCCTTATCCTTTAAGGATCTGAAGGCTTCCCCAACTTCCTACCTCTATTCCCCTCCTCTTTGTTTTTTATTATTTGTTTTAAACAACTCGTGATACTGATTCCAAGAGCTTTCAGCTTACTCCTAACAACTGATCTAAGCCTGCTGATTTAAACAAGTTCAATTTTACCAGGTTTATACCTCAAAAAAAAACCTAGGGATGACATGTTTATTCATAACAGAATGAAATGTGCTCTTCACCACTGGATACAAAGCTCTGAAATAGCAACTTCATATCTTTGCTTGTTCTGCATTGCTATTCTTTTTCCTGTTATGGTTTGTTGCTTCATTTCAGAATGAAAGATGCTGGTAACAAGTGTACAGAAAAAACGTCATTCTATAAATTTTACCCCCAAATTTTATCACAGACTAATGATAGCCATTATTGCGGAAAGTTTTGCCATTTCCAAGGATAATACGCTCCAGCAAAGAAGGCTACCAACCAAGGACAGTCAGAGAAAAACGACAGTCTAGTAAAATACTTCTTCAATAGGTAGATAGAATACATGAAAATAAATTGTAACTACCAGAAGATTCTGGGGAGATGTTATTGCAGCCTTCCAGTTCCTGAAGAGGTCCCACAGGAAAGCTGGGGAGGGACTTATTACAAGCTCAGGTAGCAATAGCACAAGGGGGAATGGTTTTAAACTGGAGGAGGGGAGATTTAGACTGGATATTGGAAAAAATTCTTCACTGTGAGGGTGGTGAGGCACTGGCACAGGTTGTGCAGAGAAGCTGTGGATGCCCCCTCCCTGGAAGTGTTCAAGGCCAGGTTGGATGGGGCTTTGGGCAACCTGGTCTGGTGGAGGTGTCCCTGCCCATGGCAGGGGTTGGACTGAATGATCTTTAAGGTCCCTTCCAACCCAAACCGTTCTATGATTCTAAATATGAAAATCTTAAACCACATCTCACTGGGTATTTTTGCTTATGAAGTGAAAGCAATAAAAGCCCACCTGCTAAGTGATAACCTTTTGTTCATGAAATAAATGCATATTTTGTCTGATTAAAGTGGACTAATTTTTTTGAGACAAAGAGGGAGAGAATTTTGAATGAGCCACAGAAGACATTTTGAACCACACGAAATAAAACAGATGTGGTCAATAATGAGATCGGGCTGTAACCAGCTCTGTAACGTTATTGCTGAACTTTCCTAAGAGACTTGCACTGCTTACCATTGATAAGCCTAGAAGAAAATCTTCTGTTAAAAATCAGGCAATTAAAAAAAGAAGTTGCACACGCAAGGAATAAACATACTCCTTTTCATTTCAGATGCTCAGTTGCCAATCATTTTCCTCCCACGTCCATCTGAATTACCTCTGCAAATTTTCTGCAGTTAGATCATGTACCTGACCACATGATTAATTTTGCATTACTCACAGCGGGCCAGACAGTTAGCAATGCCTGAGGACACAGACAAGTTATTATTTTAGGTTCACATTTTAAGCAAGCAAACACACACTTGTACACTCTGGGAAGGACATAATATTTTCTAGGAAAGTTCCTTCAAATCCTAGCTGTCCTTTTCAGGTTTTGGGGAAAAAACCTTGTGTCCTAATTGGGAGGGGAGGGGAGGAGGTAAGGGCAGAGCTGAAGGCTGTGGTAAAGTAAGATATTGCTTGATTTGGAATTAGAATTACTATCTTCCTTATCAGTTATCCAGAAGTTGCTTTCATTTTTTAATAAACTGGTTTTCAGACTAAGCTCTCAACTAGAAGAAACCAGTTCTAGTCAATGTGCAACATCTTATTGTGTTTTGCTTCCTTAGCTGAGGCACTTGGCTTCAACGATTAGATGCAAATGAGCAGCCACACTCGATGAAGAGGTAACTGAAAATTTGACTTACAGCATCTGAAGTGAATTGACTGCTTTCCGCCTGTATCTGTGCATGTGCTCAGTTCTAAGCCTAAAAGCAAGCATTTCTTTAACCCATGGTGTGTTACCATTTTACCTCTCTGCTTTCTTTAGAAAGGTTGGTGCTCATGTTTTTGGGTTTGCAGACATTATCTTATCTTACTGGACACGGTGCCTATACAGAAGCTCAAACTGCTCAGAACAACCTTTCCTTGCCCAAACAAGGTGCATAATTCATAGTTCATTAAGTATTTCAAAGCCACTCCATCCATTCCAGAGAGAATGAGACCATATTGCAGTTTGGATGACTTCCATAGAAGGGCTTAACCACTTCTAGATGGTAACAGTAAAACATGGGCAAGTCAATTAGCTGCTTCCCTCAGCTCTGCCTTCACTGAAGACTGATAAATACTGCCAGAGCTTGCAAATATATTTTTAAATTATAAATGCAGTTATAAAATGTGTTCATGTACTGTACTTGGGAAAAAAAGAGGGCATAAAAATCCCTCAGATAATTTGGATTTTATAATTTCAGTTTGCTCTGTTTGGGACCTATTAAAGCCATCTACAAGAAAAGTGGAAGAGTCTCAACTTTTGCAGTCAGCCGAACAGAGAATCACGTTGCTGTTCTCCACCTGGCAGCAGTGCTGCCATGCCCCCCGCACTCTCAGCGATAATAACCATTAACCAGCCACTGTTCACATTGTCTAAATGCCAGCAGAAACATTACCGTGCTTTTGTTTGATCTGACAATGTATCACCTGCAGATATTGTCATATCTCTCAAAACAAACCTCAAAGACAAGTTCAGGGTTATGAATCATCATTCTTCTAACTAGATAAATACCGTCCTGAATATATCTAACAGATACAATGCACCATATTAAGACATGTGTGGGTAAGAATAAGAGGTACTTTCAAATTATAAAGTATATTCATTGCTAAGAATCCTGATGTTTTAAAATATCATACTTTCTAATTGTTAAAAAAAATTACATTAATAGGAAAAGGATTCTGAAAAGCAACCCATTAATCTCTCTTCCAGATCATAATGTTCAAACCATTTAAAACACAGTGCAATTGGAATATGAACACCTTATCAGCCAAGCCGCTAGAACTCCAGAAAGCTCAGCAAGATGTCTCCCTTAGGTTCCCTTTAATTCATAAAGTTCATACACAGTAAGTGAATTATTGATTAAATGCAGGCAAGTTACTTATACTATTGTTCAAGAGAATTTCTTAAATGCAGCCTGTCCCTCATAGTGTCAGAAACGTCCACGCTTCCATATTCTGCACAGATGCTGACAGAAGGACTGCTCTGTCAGACTGCAGCAAATTCACAAGAGCACGTGATAGCAGTCTCACTCTGTAAAGAGAGAAGCAATAGCATCATCTCGGAAATTAATTATTTCAGTCCAGTCTTTCACATTACATAAATAATTCCATTCAATTTTTATCAAACAATAAACATTGGGTGGAGAGGTGAAACTGATGTTAGTCAAGAAAGGATCAATGAAGATGAAAGTGTTCTGTTTATTGATTACTAGATGTCCCTTGAATTAACACACCACTAGGTAATGTCTCAGCATTCAAAAAAGTAATTATTTGCTGTTTTTTATTGTGAGAGAGTTGCTGGATGAAATTTTCTTTTAGCCAAAAAGCACATATTCAGCAGAACTTAATTATTTTGCTACTTCATCTTTGTTAAGCTGTGTTCTAAGTTACGGCTGTCAAAAACATAGTTCAGTTCTATGTAAATACGTGAATTGAGAATGCATGTGTTTGACCCAAAACTAGTTTAAAATATTTGCTCCAAGTTCTTCAAAACCATATGAAAACTAAGATACCTGGCTTCTGATACCATGGGAGTTTTATATCATTTGAACTTTCATAAGATAGTAACATGTTAAGATCCTCCTGTAGACCTACATAGCTCCTTGTGGAGACCAATATAGTTAGAATGATGTAGATAATCTTTGAATTCATCCCTCAGAGTCCTCCTATATTTGGTCGATTGATATGAAAATGTGTTTCTTTTTAGGTCCTCAGCTCACTCCCTCCTTTCCAGGGATCTGAGGGAATATTTCGTATGAGCAGATCTAAGAGTTCTTCATGCCACAGTGTCTCATAGAAGTTTCCATCTGCTCAAGAAGAGCATGGGGGGGGGGTTGTACCAATATTTACATGCAGTAATTCTAGTTCAAGTGGTAAAACTCTGCCACAAAGAGCATACGTGACAAAAACTGAAGAAAGATCAGTCAGGAAATGCCGGAGTTACTGCCTGGGCCATTTGCAATTTGTACTGAAGCAAGATGAAAAAAAGAGAAGAGATCATTTTAGTTTAGTTATTCAAGTCTTGCAGTTTTGCTGCCACAATTCATTTCCTTAATTATACTGAAAATCATTTGCCCTGAGTGTTAACAGATTTTTTTTTTTCCCAAATGGTAATATATGTAAAAAGCCTTTGGGGCTTAATGAATTATGTAGCATATGTTTTCCTACACTAGGACTGGAGATCACTTGTGGAAATTTCATAAATATAGGAAATTATTATTACAAGAACTTGGGGAAGTCAGGTTGGAAAGTGCCTGCTCTTGGCTTTTTTTTTTTAAATATAAATTTAAATTCCTTATCCCTGTTAGCAAAATCTATCCCATAACACAAAAATGGTACAGCAAATCCAGTATGGCTTTTATATCACATTGGGACAACGGTACCCATGTCTAATAGCACATTAATATATTCACATATTTTTAAGAATAATGCTGCACTTCCTGCAAATCTGAGAGCTGGAAAATGTGCAAGATTTTGAGATGCCTGTGTAGGGGGGGAAGTAAAGCTGGAGAAGCAAGCAAAAGAAATGCCAGCAATCCTCATTTTGCTATTCAGTCTCGTTGTAACTACGTCTCCAAGAACCTTTCAAGAGTACAGTTCCTTCACAAAGTATGAGTCTGCAAGTTTCTTTTATTTAAAAGGAAAGCTTATAGTTTTGCATCTGCATTAAACTATAAGAGCTAGGGACTTTTAGAGAACTATGGATAAAATTACAAGAGACAGAAAATAAAAACTTGTGACTTGGTATCACAAAATGGATACTTAAATGCTGCTGTTATCAGCACATTATACTTTATTATTATATTTTCTATCAAACCCAGAATTCCTGGAAATACGGCTTTCTGACTAATCATCAAAACAGCGCTAACTCCAAATGTCTCAAGTTCTTTTCCCACTTAGAGTGTCCCAGCTTCGTTCTTCCCAGGAGGTGGAATGGGTCATGTAAAGGGGTGCACAGTCAGGGCAGAGGGATCTGCCAGCAAGGACAGGCACTTCCACAGCCCACACCACAGCTCCCACATACACCTTTATCCTACTGGAGTACCAGAGTGTTTCAGGTTTTATGTGAAACTTCAGATTTTGATTTCTACCAAAGAGACAGATTTTTAAAGTTGTTCCATCCACAGCTAACGATAAAGATAACTCACAGAAGCTTTCACATTATCTCATTGAGTAGAAACGGCAAAATACTACTCCTCAAGGAGGGAGAAAATGCATACAAAGGCCTGAAGTGTCCAAGTTTACAAAGCTGATTGTGGCAATATTGGGCAACTTCAGGCATTATGTTGAATGCTACTCACTGGTGCAATTATGGAGTGAAAAAAATTGGTGCCCATTGGCCACAGATAGTGGAGTTCCACTTGTGCTCCTTTCCTTCAGTACTAGGAATAATTACATGAGAATAAGCATATTAGTTTAGTACACTACATGATTTAAAAAATAAAATAAAGTCTTTCATTCTCACTGAGATTTTAAAACTTCTCAACTACTAAACTGCTAGACAAATACATAGGAACAGAAAGTGTTTTGTAAGGGTTTCCTTTAACCTCATACATTTCTGTTTTTATAATTTAAAAATCTGTGGTATTTAAATACTCTAGAAAATAATCAAAATGCATTATTAAATGTAGTAAATAAATTACTATGAAAAAAGCAAGGTATTTCAGCTATATCAAGTTCAGCAAGATTTGTACTTTCTCTATGAGAAATTCATCATAGATGTGAAGAAAGCAGAATCTGAACATAACACCAATTAGGCTTCAAGTATTGCAATTAAGGAATGAAAACATGCAAGGGGGAAGGAAAAGGGAACCACTGTAGCAACTGAAGCTAGGTGTTGCTTTGTTCTCCCCCAGTTGCTTCTTATCATTGCTCTGAAGACGTAAGTGTTCCCAACATAAAGACCGCCTCAGTAACTGGTACCCTTTGGAGTGATGATACCTTTCCCTTTATTCCCTGTATTTATAGAGCAGTGAAAACATTACAGACTTGTAACAGTCACTTTAAATACACAACCCCTCCTTTAAAAAGGCAAGTGACCATGTTTTCCTCTCTGGAAAACAGAATTGATTGGTGTTTGCTAAGTAGCAGTCACCTCATTTTTCTGTCTAATCTCCAAGGACCTTGATGTTGTACTTAACTTGCAACCTGTCCCCAGTCCCCAAGAGACACACGTTTTAAAGCCTATGAATATTTGGTTGTACCTTTAGTGAGCATGGAAGAAAAAAATAATAGCTTAATTTGCAAGTATCATGAGGTTCAGATTGTCACTTTGCTTCACTTTCTTAATACTCTTAGCTTTGCATTTGTTCATTCTACTGCACTAATTATATCAACAATACCCAAAAACAGCAGTGCAAGTGAAGCTGAGAAAAGGAAAACTGGTGGGATATCTGCAGAAACATACAAAATAAATAATGCAGTGCATTCTTGTGTTCTCTCACAGTAACTGGACACCAATACTTTAATCCATTTTCACAGTATCTCCACAAAGTCCAATTTTACAGCTCTGTAAAGTCACTCATTTCCAGAAATCCTCTCTTCTCCCCACTCCCCCAGAAAAGCAATGGCCAATGAGCTGGATTATCATAAATTCAGCAATCAAATTTACGCAGCTCTGGAGATGCAAGCACAATGAGTATTGTATCTTCATTTCCTTTGTGGCACTTTATCAACCTCTTCCTCTGCTGATGGTAGAAGTCAATAAAATCCTATTAACACTAAGATCTTGTATTAAGTTTGACAGTTTACAAATTGCAGGGATTTTCATTTCAAATGCGAGCAGCTTGAGATACTGTGGAATTTAACTGCATAAAAGTGTTAAAGTTTGAATAAAGTTGATAAAATAATTTGGTTATATTTTTCCCCTCCTTGTGAAGAGTGTAGCAGCAGCAGCAAATCAGACAAAAAACCCTATAATCCTTCCTGAGAGATTCACATTAGCCTAACCAGGAAGATCAGAAGAATCATAACAGACCTATATTTAGGGCAAAATATTCACCTGATCTCTCTGTGCGCCTGATCAACTGCTATTTGAAAACAACACAATTCTTTTTGTGGACTTCATGGGCTTTGTATCAGGCTCTGTTGCTCTCTGTAATCACGAGTAACCACTCCTGCAAAATAAGTGACACATCCTAAGAGAAAAAGGCTTACAGCAACTGAACCTTTAAATAGGTAAATAAATAGAGATACCAGCAGCGGGGATGGAGTTGGCACCTGCAGAAACAGCAATCAAGGGTATGGCTGACCAGCTGGTAAATGAATTAGGAATTATGTCAGAACAAACTCAGGGACAAATCTAAAGCGATTCCTGCAATTGGGCAAATTGCCACCATTTCTGCACTTATCCACCTGGTGATTTAAATTCCTGTTAAATATTATTTGAAGAAAACAAATACCAGTCCCTGCTGGTGCTAACTTTCTTCATCAAAGAATGTTTTCTCAGAGAGAAGCATGGTAGCAGAAGGCATTTAAGCAAGACCTAGAAAGTTCTCCTGAACAAAAAACTTAAATCCAAAGCAGGTGACTGGAAATGTGAAAGAAAGGAGAAAGAAGAAAAGGACAATTTGGCCCAATTTCAGGGAAGCATGCAAGAACGCACAAATCTCAGTGATTTTCTGAACAGCCTATGAGGGTAAGAGGGCTAAGTAAAAAAAATAAAGGCAAATGGAAAGGAAGAATGTAAGAAGGAAACATAGCAGAATATGGAGAGAGAGCGCAATGTAATGAGATAAGTGTAGTAACAGCAAAAAAACGGGGTGCAGAACACTGAGAAGAATCAGCAAAGAACAAGGTTAAGCAGAGAAGTGAAGCAGCAGCTAAGAGGGCAGGTTCCCTTTACATCGTTGCTTTGGCATGTTCAAAAATAAAGAAAGGTGTTTTGCTTCATTTGACATAGACAGGGAGCTGTGGAAAAATTGCTATTAGAATGAACAGCAAGCACAGCTTAACACAGCTTTAGGTTAGATTCTGATATTCTTTATTTTTATTGGCCAAGCCATTATCCATCATTTCTCAGCAGTCCTGGCTGACTGGGGAGGTCCCAGTCGACTGGAGGCTTGCAAATGTGACACCCATCTACAAGAAGGGATGGAAGGAAGACCCTAGCAACTACAGAGCTGTCAGTCTGACCTCGGTGCCAGGGAAAGTGATGGAACAAATCATCCCGAGTGCCATCACACGGCACATGCAGGACAACCAAGCGATCAGGCCCAGTCAGCATGGGTTCAGGAAGGGCAGGTCCTGCTTGACTGATCTCATCTCCTTTCATGACGAGGTGACCTGCTTGGTGGATGAGGGGAAGGCTGTGGACGTTGTCTACCTGGACTTTAGTAAGGCCTTTGACACCGTCTCCCACAGCATCCTCCTGGAGAAGCTGGCTGGGCATGACTTGGACGGGCACAGACTTTGATGGGTCAAAAACTGTCAGAATGGCCGAGCACAGAGAGTTGTGGTGAATGGAGCTAAATCCAGTTGTGACTAGTCACAAGTGGTGTTCCTCAGGGCTTGGTTTTGGGGCCAGTCCTGTTTAACATCTTGATCAATGATCTGGATGAGGGGATTGAGTGCTCCCTCAGCAAGTTTGCAGATGACACCGAGTTGGGAGGGAGTGTTGATCTGCCTGAGGGTAGGAAGACTCTGCAGACGGACCTGGACAGGCTGAATCCATGGGCTGAGGCCAACTGTATGAGCTCCAACAAGGCCTACTGCTCGGTCCTGCACTTTGGTCTCAATAAACCCATGCAGCGCTACAGGCTTGGG
>NW_010181830.1:0-8984 GCF_000695765.1 Mesitornis unicolor
GCTGGGGAATTCAAAGCACAGATAATTTCCTTCTCACTTATGGTATTACTTGTATATAGCATCTGCTTAATATAAAAGCTGTATAGTATTTATGCATTTAAACTAATATATGGTTTCCACTATGTAGATAGATATACACACACATATATATATAGTAGAAAAGGGGAAAAAATTAATTTTAACAAACAAAAAACTCTCAATAGAGACCTTCCAAATGTTTTTGCAGTGCTTATGGATACAGAAAGAGAACATTGGCAAGCATCACTGTCTTATCAAAACCAAACCAGAAACCGTATGCATGGACGCACTCGTGAATGTACACACACACTGCAGGCTGGCTGCTCTATGTAATGTGAATTTTGTCCTGATTGTTCTGGGGCTTGGTGTGGGTCTTGTCTTTAAGTAGAAATGGTTTGGGGTTTGAAGTTTTCCTGCCTCCTAAACCAGCTGTATCCTTATCCCCTCTCAAGACTGGAGAAAGGCAAAGCAGATGGTATAAAGTAACTGGAGTAAAGCAAACACTTCAGAAAGAGCTGCGAGAAAGCAGCTCTATCTGCACCATGCCAGGACACTTCTCAGCCCACATCCCCACTAAAATTAGCTACCACATGGGATCTATGGCTAGCAATGCTTTCGCACAGTGAGCTCAGGATGATTCAGTACAAAATTTGAAGTATGTGCAGATGGACATTCTTACTCTCTGGCACGTTAAGGAGTCTTTATTTGAACAATGTTTTGATACGGATTTTTAAAAGCTTTAAAATGTATACACGTCTAATAGCATAAATTCATAAATATCTAGTCATTTGCCTTGAAGTGTGTCCATTTTTCACTGCTGTGCGCATGTGCTCTGCTGTTTATAAAAGCAAGCTCATGCAGTATACAGCTCTTAAGATCGCTGGGTGAGAAATCAGCCTTTCCCTGTAAAAGTCCTCTGTATAAGTCCTCTGTATGTGCATTTTAAGGGTCACTCCTATTTGTGCAAATGAAAAGTATGTTTCTCTAGGGAACCGATTGTACCACTGACCGAGTGGAGAAAACCACAGACCCCACAAACCCTGTAGGAATGAGTGGCTAATGGCAACATATCCCTTTATGAGCCAGAAGGAATTATATCCCCTACCCAGACCTCTCCAGCAAGGATTCTGTTATTGATTTCAGGAAGCTGAGTGAATTGAATGACACAAATAAATACATTATTAACATGCAACAGCCTCAAAAGAGCGTAGGTTTAGATCACGTCTCCAGCGTTTGCTCGGTTGAAGGACGCATTGGCACCTTACCAACAGCCCAGAGGTCGCATATAATTTACATAAAGTAGATCAGATTTCCTCCCCTCTCATGTCTTTTAAGGCAGGATGAGATGCAGAGATTCATTTGCTCAAGCAGATGTTGGTGGTTAGGCAAATATATGCAAGGAAGTCCTTGGGTGACTGATAAAGGTTTATTCTTACAGGGCAAAATAACGTGATCTTGGAATACAGGGGTTTTGCCTTTCCTTAGTTACAAACAGGTATCTGCACGGTGACAAGGTATATTGCTTTCAGTTTGTTTCCTATTCCTTATTGAAAAATATTGCTGTATTTCTTTCTCTACGAAAAAAAATCAAGGAATCTAGAACTTCTGAATTAGGAACAAAAATTCCCTTGTTTGTTAGTCAAAACACTCCGGTTTCTAATGGCCACTTTCACCAGGGGCTTTCTTCCTCCTGTCCACCTGGGTTTTGGTGGGCAGACGTGGTTATGAGGAGTATCGATCCGTTTGACAGTAACAAGTGTATTGAGACACGCTGTAAACCGGCACTAATGTGAATTAGGGAAAAACAGAAAAGCAGCAAAATGACCTGCACCATTCAGAAATAAATCATTAACAGCATAAGCATAGCTCTTTAGGGCAGTTAGTGGAATTTTGGGATGAGGTTTTAATGAACAGTAACTGTTTCGGAAGTTTAAATTATAACAAACTGACCAATCTTTATTAAAATCACAGGATCATTAAGGTTGGAAAAGACCTCTCAGATTATCAAGTCCAACTGTCAACCCAACCCCACCATGGCCACTAAACCATGTCCCGAAATGCCACATCCACATGGTTTTTGAACACCTCCAGGGATGTTTGCTTCACCACTTACCTGGGCAGCCTTTTCCAATGCTTGACCACTCTTTCAGTAAAGAAATTTTTCCCAATATCCAATCTAACCCCCTCTAATTAAAAGGGATCTGAAGAGAGGTCTATGCATAAAGATATTTCTTTAAGAGCTGTGGGTTTCATCATCCCTAACTCCTAAATTAACACAGTTAGCTGAAAATAAATGATTTTATACTTATTTGTGGATTAGATACTCAAGATCTAAGAAAGACAGATTGCATTCCTTGTAAAAAGCTAAATGGTTGAATCCTTGCTTTAAGTAACCTTAATTATTAATTAGGAGTCAGCTGAACCTAAGAATAATTATAGAGCAGCTGCTGCTGCAGACCCACAATCAAGTGCCTGCTCTTGAGTGAGCAAGGGTATGTGCAGTGGGAATTTAGGGTGATAAATGCTTCAAAGCTGCTGAGCCGAATCCCTTGCCCAGAAAATGCTTCAGCAAGTGTCAAAGGACAGTTCTGGTGAGAACCTATCCAGATTTAATAGAGATGGAGTGGCAGATGAGGGCTCGGGGTAACAGCAAGAGCACGTATCTTGTCAATGACTGAAACAGTCCTTGAGCACTGCGGTGCGGTGTACACAGCCATGCTGTAAGAGATAAGGAAGGCTTCCTGGTAGCGAACAACATTATTATTTGAGGTAATTGCACGTCCAGAACAACTTCCATCCAAAACCGCAGGAGCACTGTGGGGTTTTTGTTTTGCGTCTTAAGGTTTACCAAAGCGGTGTCCAGTAACAGACCACAACCTGCTAGCCAACAGCTTGCAGAGCTCGACAGGAGGAAATACTCCTAGATTTTGCTACCCTATCTTAAAAGCAGCAGAGGCAGCGCTGAAAAAGAAATGATGAGTCTGAAGAAAAGAACTGATCCTACTCTACTGCCTGCTTAACCCTGCACCGTATAGAAGTGCGCTCAGAATGCCTGCAGCTGGAGGTCTTAGGATTTTCTTTCTCCAAATCTAATTTGCCTTCTTTCTTGACTGTTCTTAATGAGGACATGAAAAGCCCAATGTGGTAAAGTTCATGGCAAATTATTAAAATGGAAATAATTGGAAAAAGAGGATCACGGCGGTCTTTGCTTGGGCAGTTTGGTATAAACGTGTGTGAAGGGGTTGTATCTACAACTCACAAAATACCTATCTGCTTGTGTTTTACCATTGGGGGAGAGTTGACCGGGGTGGAGGATGAACAACCCGTAACAGTTGAAAACTGGATCTCATTCAGAGTTGTTTTCTTAGCATAGAATTGAAACTTTTTCAAACCAGAAAGAAGATCGACTTGCCCAGTGTATGGGTTTCAGCACAACCTCTCAAACAAATAACGGTGCTAAACTGCAGGCTACTACGCAACTGGCAGCCAAAATCAAGTAAGACGAGTGCTCCGAAGAGACTGGAAATGCAATGCAGATGGGATGGTACGTGGTTACATTGGGTGGGAGACAGCTAGCCAAAATACCTTCTCAGATGAGGCAAAATAAATTCTAATCTCCTCCTTACATATTTACAGCATCCAGGCTCCTTTGCAGAAATCTATAAAATTTAACATCTCAGTGCTTTGCATATTATATATCAAGCCTTAAAATTCAAGACAGAGTTTAATGCACTGACAGTCTATCCATAAAGCAATGCCAACTTTGGATTAAGTGATATTAGCCCCTACTCTCTATGTAGCTGCTCCCTGTTAAAATTAGATCTGGTTTTAAGAGCAGATCAAAGCATTTCAACTACATTTAGTGTTTCTCTTGGGAAGGAAGAACAATTTTTATGGTTGGAGAACTAGGAAAGGAATCAGATACATGAATTCTACTCTAAACTCTGCATAGGAACACACATATTGCTAACCTCGGATTGGAAAACTTCATGAAAAAATACTCTTCTCTGCACCCTAGAATCCTTTTATAAGTTCATTTGTTTGCTCATGATGGTAGCTACTATACGCTAAATTCACATTTAGGTATGCAGCAATAATCCCAGGACTGATGTAAGCTATTGCATATGATGTTGTCATGGTTCAGGGCTGGGCTGGCCACTAAACCCTGGCCAGACGCTCTCTGTGAACCCCTCTGCCCTCCTCAGAAGGGAAGAGAAAAGAGAAGAAGGGAGAGAGACTTTATGGGTTGGAAAAGAAAACAGATTTAATAAAAAAGTAATATTAATACTACAGGATAATAATGTAAACAGGAAATAATGAAATATCTACAGACATGTACAAATATATCTACAAAACCAAGATAAAATCCTCCCCCAATGACGATGACGGCACCAGAGGCTCTGGGAGCACTGGAAAAGTCCCAGTGTGGCCCCAGCAGCAGTGGGAGCTGATGCAGGAACACAGGGCTCAGGATCAGAGGCAGCCGGAGCAGCAAGGAGAGGAGTAATCTGGATTCTGTTCTCTGTATTGAGGATTGTGTATACATTTTTGAAGAAAACATGTGTTTGGTAAGTGTCCTGGACTAGGAGAGGAGCACAGGTCTCTGCTTCCAAGTATCCCCATCAGTGCAGAGAAACATGGTCTCAAGTGACCTTCCTGTTTCATATTTTCAGCCCCAAAAACCTTGGTTTAGTTTCTTCAGTGTGACACAATGACTGAAATGGGGGATAACTTGGCTGTCCTCACCAAGACAGTGACAAAAGCACATACATACTTCTGCTCTTCATCTCCACAGCCTTCCTAAGCTGACACAAGCATCTGAATCTCTGGCTTCCAGGCCTCTTGAAAAGGCTTTAAACCCAAGCGGCTGTGGTAAGAACTGGATGTCTGAATTGTAAGTCCCTCTAAGAACTAAATAATGTTCCTAATTTGAGGACTTGCACTTAAAAATCTCATTTCCATGCAAAGCCTTAAAACTACACTATGAAATACCCTGTTTTCTTTCCCCTTGGTGCAATAATTTACTAAAAGACACAGAGACCAATGTGCTGAATTAATAAGGTGGGCAGATAAAAATTAGATTTGGATTAAAGTGGAATATTAAAAATTAATGTCCTTATCAGTAATATTTTGTTTTATTTTTACTTTCAGTTTCAGATTCATCTGTCTGGAATACTGAACAGTTTGGACTCCCTCTGTAAGCGAATAAACCACTGCTGAGCTGTGACTTCTGGAAGGGTGCAAGTCTGGTGGACCAGCTGCCAGAAAGCAGCCTGGACAAAGATGACTTGGCAAATAATCAGAGAAACTTTGAGAACTTAATCAAAAGTGACTTATCTCTGTGAAAGTCCCTTAATTTGATGGATAAGCAAAGTCCAGTGACCCCCCCAAACCCAGCCACTTGTGTTGTCACCAGCACTTTCCATTTACAGGTTATTCTGTGACGAGTAGCTGTTGATAGCGCTATGTAAAAGAGAAAATCAGCTCGCTGCGTGTACTTGCCAGGTATGTGAAGAAAAGCACGTCACTGCTGCATGTGGGATATGGAAACAGGAGTTCTCCAACCTCCTGGCCAGAACCAGGCTCTAACCACAGCTTCACAACCGGGACCGCACGCTTTCATTGCTTGGTGTGAATGTGTCGAGAAAAAAATGACCATTAAGTGTCTCAGGCAGCCAGTGCATCTGGCTTTTATCCTTCTCACTGCCTCGCTCAGGAAGGAGTATGGGTATTTTTAAACCTAAGGTCCGTGTGTGGAGCCAAATAAACATAATTCTCCAGTCGGTTCAAAGATGATAGGGGAAAGATTTCAAATGCTTTTCATTGTATACGGTTATTTATCGTCTGCTAAATCCTCTCCCCAGAAGAATCAAAGGCATCATTTGTTCTTCAAGCACTCGTTATGTTTTCAGTCACCCTATCAGAGTCTCAAAAAGAAACCCCCATCCACCAAAACATGTGATTTCATCTACTAGAATTCAAATAGCAAATTGCAAGCATTCTTCACGACCAGGTTATGGCACCTCATAGATTAGATTAGCTGTAACATTCAAACAGCTGATTGGAATTCCCACCGTGCTGGTGTAGCTAAATTACAGCCAGGAAGGGAGGACCAAAACTCCCCAAAATTGCTGTTGATTGACTGTCAAGTTCTTCCTGTGACCATGGTTTCTGTTGCTTTTCATCTCTTCTGCTCAAATACTGTATGTGTGTGGGGGTTTTTTAAACTACATTTACTGTTGAAAATGACCTCTTACTTTGATTCTGGTGGAAGCTCTGGAGCCTCAATTACCAGGGCTTCTTTAAAGGTGTTATCAAGTCATCCGTAACCCCTGGTCCTACAGCTTCTAGAATGAAGCTTTGCCCTGAATCAACTGTGCATGATTGATTTGCAGCTAATTACAGCTCCTGTGATCCACTTGGGTAGATGTTTGTTAGTTTTCCCAGTCTATTCAGTGAATGACACTAAGCAAATAAATGGCGTGGTCTTCTTGTTTAAACAGGTAAAAGAGTTTCCTTTTTCTACGAATATTTTGTACATGGTCAGTACTCTGAATCACTGAAATACCTAAAATTTCACCTGATTGGTTTAAATATGCACACTTAAGAAGGTATTAGTACTCAAGTATAGAAAGCTGTAGCAGTTCAATTATTCCTTCTTATTTCTTGACCATTTTGGTTAGCGTTCTGCTTTTCATCTGGTCTTAACAATGTTATTAACTTCAGCAGGTATAACAGAGAGACCTGGTAGCATATGGAGTAAAGATCTCCTTTAAACATCATTTTAGCAAAGTTAGCCTAGGCAATTATGTTCATAGTATTTAAACGGTTGTAACATTTAATTTGTTTAACAATTCTTTCTGGATCTGCCCAGATGGGATTTTCAGATGAAAAACAGATGAAAGCAAAATGCAGTATAAGAATTGGAAGCTCATGGTAGAAACAGGAGTCCAGATCTCAGAGCTGTATGTTTGCATTATCTTGTAGGGAAGGAATGTTCCCGCTAACTTTGCTGCTGTTTGAAAACTCCAAAACTGAGATAGTTTCTTACATTTTATTCTTCTTTGGGGTTTTTTTTTTTGGTGTGTGAAATTGTAAACAGGGGCATGTAAATGCTTTATCCTCTGTTAATCTGCGATGGGGTCTGTGGCAGATTGCCTGTCCAGTGGTGTGCAGGTTACCAGTATATATTGTGAATCCCATTAACATGTCCTTAAATAATTAACTACATCTGCATCAGACATATCTGCTGCTGGTTATCAAAATTCGCTCCTGGTATTCAGCCTTTTCAAAATATTTCTGTTCCCCTCTCTCTTCACTTTCTGCCCCTTGTTGACTTATTGATTATGGTGTTTTTTAGATTATTTTTTGTGTAAATCAGAAGATAGGACTTTTATTTTCGTGCTGCATGTTATAGTTCTGGTTCTCATCAATAGCCCCAGTTATTTAAGTGAAAAAAGGTGAGATCTGTCTGGGAAAGGAGAGAACAAACAGCGAGGCTTTGTGACTGCAGGCCAACAGCCAAGGAATTTGGTTTTTCATTTGAATATGTTACTGATTCTCGAGATCCTAACGATCAGATCCTCAGCCCAAGTTAAACCCCTTTCTGCTACTCTAGTTGTGCACTGGGCAGACAAAGTCAAGCTGATGGAGCAAGGGGAGGGTATTTTTCTTCTCAAACCCTTGCCTTCAAACATTAATACAGAATTCCCACTCTTCATCATAATGTGGGGCTCCTTTGACCCCAGACCATGATGAACGAACAATTTTGTCCCCTTCCTCCTTGTACCTCCTTAGTCCTTCCCCTGTTGTGAGTACAAGCCCTGCAATATTGTGCACTGGACTCTCAAAGCACAGCGGTGGAAGGGAAATCCTTGTGTTGCTGAAAACAAGCTGTGTTGTCCATGCACTGGTTTCTCAGGTAAAATGGTGCATGGGATGTCTTCACGTAACTAGTTAAATTGTCACCTACCGCATCCTCACACTGTTACAGGAGAGGCTTTCACAGACAACTTATAGGCCAGCACCAAAAATAAATGAGAAAAATTATAAAAAGCAGCAATGTGCAAAAGGATGAGCTGCTTGGGTTGCTCCTGAGCCTGTGAATGCTGCATGGCAAGGCCAGAAGGGGTCCATATACAGAAGTTTTTGGAGGTTATCAGGCTGGATTTTAAGTGGGAAATAAGATAGATGTATGGGGACTGTGTTCTCCATAGATGAGGCACTCGCTTTAGTTAGTGTGATTGCTCTTATGCATCAGCAAAATGGTAACCAGTACATTAAAAAACTTTATAGAAGTCCTGGGATTGTCTAAGTGAAAGAGATTACTTTTGAAAAGAATAATAATTCATTATTTTCAAACCCTGTGTAGCTGAGAGCTCTCGTTACAAGGAAATCCCAAACTCTAGCCCAGAGATAGCTGGCTTCTTCTCCAGATTCCTGGCAGAAAAGAAGGAAATATATCTATAGCCAGTCAATTTTCCAGTGAAAATCTGCCTGAAGCTGCTCAGAGATTTGGAATGTAAAGGGAAGTGTTAAAGGGAGAGGTTACCTATCAGAATCTGCATGAAATGCCCAGAAAGGTGTAATACGATTCATCCCAGGGATCACTCTGACATGTGCATGGTCTTTATTTATACATGGCCGTCTATCACACCAGATCTTTTCTAAATCTGTGCTCTGCTGTGGATACACATTTTACACAGATGCTTCTTGTGCTCATTGCCCTCTCACGGAGCACAAACACCTTGCTCTTTTAACTATGCACATATCTTTTACAATGGGAGTCAGTACGATCATCTGAATACCTGGGCTATATCAGATGAGAAACTGTATTCTGTAAATGAATTAGTAGCACTTTGTCCTACTGCCTTCCTCAAATATGTACTGTAACATGGTTAGTGGTAACCTCTGACACACGTCCAGTCTTCCCCTGCTTGTATAGCACATCTATTCTGTTCTGTTCT
>NW_010181831.1:0-21082 GCF_000695765.1 Mesitornis unicolor
GCCCTGGGGAACACCACTTGTGACTGGCATCAACTTGTTATCAAGTTATCCTTAGAAAAAAAATAAATCAAAACTATTTTTTCACAGATTTTCTGTTGTTGGTGTGTGGCACTGCCCTCAGTCTTGGCTTTTCTTTTACTGCTGTGAGAAATTGCTGGAGACATTAAATCAGTGAGTTTCCTTTTCCCTTTCTCTCAACTACTTATAATTCCCATGGACTTATTTACCTCAGATTTTTAAACAGAGGTGATGTTTAAAAAGTTTAATAAATGGTTAATACATGTCAGGACATTACAGGCATAAGAAGCATGCTATAGATTGTTAAAAACGTTGTCATTAAAAGATAGTCAACATAGTCCTCCATCAATTTTTGATTGTACCATTTTATAACAATTTATTTTTTTATTCCAACATTTTCCTAAGATATTTACAAATATAAAATACTAAATATGGACTATATTTGCAGTAATTTATCAAATTGTTAGAACTGATGAGAATTGGAACAATTAGCTGTGCTAACAGATGTATGTCAAGAAAGAGGATTACAACTTTTCTTGTTTGGCTCCAGCTAGCTTTTCTCAAGAGTGCTTCTAAACCAGAGGAATCACCCAGAATTTGGCCAGGGATATCTTCCAGTCATGGTATTAAAACATTATAGTTGAGGGAAGAGCAAGTTTACTGGTTTAGTGCCTGCTCCTGTTTCCCCAGGTAGAACTGAGGTCCAGTCTGAGTGTTGTTTCCTTCTGCTTCATCCTTTTGCAACTTACACACTTTGGGTAGCACAAGCCTTGAAGCACACCCTTTTGCTTAATCTCCACTGTTAATTAAAGAAAGTCTATTAAATGAGCACACCAGCACCTGCACTGGGCATCTTATCTCTATGTGAGCAGTTCAGGCTGTGGATGACATCTTTCTGTGAGCCATGTTGCTTTGGCAGTGCATGATGGCAAGAGCTGGAAGGGTCTAGAACAATTGTTATAGCCAGAAGCATTTCAGCTTAGGCTTAAAATCTGGGGCTGTAAAAAGAGGCATTGCTGGGGTGTGGTGGCCCAATTGTTGAAATTTCCTTTTCCCATTGGTCTGAAAAAAGTACAGGCCCATGATCCAAAGCCTGTCTGCTTCCTCCATTTCTGCTGTACAGAACAGCTATTGTGAGGAGTGTAAAGAGTTTTCTTCCAAGGAAGTAGTCTAAAGAGGCTTATAATACTTGTAGGTTTACATTTCTTATATGTCCCCAGATATGCTGTAAAGAATAGTTTTTATAAATGCTAGAATAAATAATGGAATTGCGAACAAAAAAAGCATTGCATGTCACAGCTGTGTGCTTTGCCAACCTTTGTCTTGGGTGACTCATTCAAGGAGAAATGAGGCAAAGACTCGTTTGTCTAGGCTTGCTTCCAGTCATTTGGCATTTTAACTATATTTAGGTCAACCTTTTTTTTTGAAAGTTTTAATTTTTACAGACATTTAATTTATAGACAAAGCAGTAAGAAGAATAATATGGTAGCTATATCTGGCAATAGAGTGATACCCAGTTTTTTTGCCAGTTTAGTGTCTTTGAACTTTCTCCAATTACTTTTTTATTTTCCTTAAGCCTTTCTTGAGTGCTTATCAATGTGTGGGAAAAAGACTAGCTTCTGTACTTATTGAAAATCTTGCTGTAGTATAAAAGATATTTTATTTCCATTGTCTACTTCTGACTGGCTGTTAGTTGACTGAGTAACAGTAGACCGACTCTGTCTCTTTCTGTCACCTTTTTACTCTTTCTCAGAGATGCATGAAAACACCTATTTAGCTTACTTTGTGTGAGCTTAGTTTTTCAGGTAGAAACTTAGTGAACCATACAATAAAAGCACTGATATTGAAAATTAGGCTGAAGATTCCCATGCGACAAAGGATGAGGCAGTTGGAGGTCAAGACAGATCATATGGGAAGAAAAGAAAAATCCAAGACATTTTCAAAACTGGGCCACTATAGATCGTTATTGACCAATGCAGGAAGTCAAATGTGTCACTTAGCTCCAGTCACTATATCAAATTGCATGAATTTTGCCACAGCTCTGAAATTGTCTTCCCAGATTGCCTCTCTCTCTTATACTGGCCCCTGAAGACTTTGCCTGTCTTTGAGGTGACATGCTGATTTCCCACTGCAGTTATAATTCAAATGAAACCATGTCATGGTGACACCAGCACAATTAAATCATAAATAAAGGCCATGACACGAATTTCTAAAAGCTATTGTGAAATACATATAAAGACACATATAATGTGCATTAGATTTTATTTAAAAGGATATTTTTTTAAAGCTTAATTTAAGTTAGATTGCCCATATTTACTACCCTTCCTTTCTAATCTTGGGGCTTAGCAACCATGAGCCTGTGTTACTCTCTCTATTATATAAATAGGAAGACTGAGATATTAAATGTGGCTTTCTCTTGGTCAGAGAGCAGGGGGCATGGGAATGTTTCAGATCTCAAGCTCCTTAACTCCTCTGTCCCTTCTGTTGCATTGATATGTCTCCATAATTCCTTATTTAGCTATAGGTTAGAAGTGATCTGGGCAATCCTTTACTAAATCTAGAATACTATCAAAACTATTCCCACCAGGGCTGTTCTTCAGCTTTTACAAGCATCCTTCCTGTCCATTACCTTCCCAAAAGTACCCGGGCTAACTGGAGGTTTTACTGTATCTGAAGCAGATCCTATTACAATTAGACGTGAAATGGAGTTTGTAGGAACACAGTTACTGGCATTAATGGACATTAATTTTGAGGGGCTAGAGGCAGCCAAACCGCACACAGTGCCCAGTTCAGTAAAGAGCAGCACATGACAGAAAAGGGAAGGAAAAAGCACTTGCACAGCTCTTCCCCTGGGGAATTAGGAGTCTGCATGGGACATCAGCTGGTCCCGGACCCTCAGGAAACGGCTGGAGCTTTATTTATTGCCATGTAGATTATGTAAAATAATCCCATGCCTGATGCCATCTATTCCTACCACATTTTGAATAGGAGCCGAGCTGCATTACTGCCGTTTTGGGAACAGATGCCTCTGAAGGGAATGCTGGCATTTGCACCATAGTGCAGGCTCAAGGCACACAGCACATACGGGGACTTGCAATGAGGCATGCAACGATGACGTCATGGGAGGGGAGAGTTAACTGATGTGGACACATGGAAGTTTAGGCTCTAGACTTATTGTCTGTGAAGCTTATCTTTGTTTCCTAATCCAACTGATTATCATTTCAAGAGTATTTTGTTTCCTAGGCAAACTTTAATTTATTACATTTTTTCCCCTATCTCTGGGTAATGAATGGTAAGAAATAAGCCAGATTAAAGTTACCGCACAAATAAGAAAAAAAAAATTACTCTGTCTCCTGATGACCTGGAGATACAATTCTTAACTGGCAAGGGCACAGAGAAATTGAGACTCTGAGTCTGTGGGGTCTTAACAAGGTGGTAAGTGGGGACATGGAGAGCAGCAGCTGAGTCTCCATGGGCTCACGTTACCTTGCAGTGTGTTGTGTGTCAGCAACATCGACAGACAGCACAGGAATCTGGTGCATTTTGGCTCCAATCCTGCAAGGGCTTAGGCCTGCACTTAAGATGCCTGAAGGAATGGTAATAAAGCTCAGAGTATGCAAAAGACTTTATGGGAGAT
Source organism: Mesitornis unicolor (assembly GCF_000695765.1). Lineage (NCBI taxonomy): Eukaryota > Metazoa > Chordata > Aves > Mesitornithiformes > Mesitornithidae > Mesitornis > Mesitornis unicolor. The sequence continues at coordinate 3,656 of NW_010181831.1, forward strand.
AGGAAGTTTTTTTCACCCAGGAACAGGCTTTGCTGCACAGATTTTTGTGCCTCAGAATATCAAGCAGCAGCAGAGTTAAATGAAACCATATTAATAAGCACAGATAATCCCATCATCTGGGGCTGGTCTGATGCAAAGCAGCTCCCAGCACAGGCAGCCAAGTGAAATTTTCCTGCAATTAATTGGATTTGATTAAATTTCTCATTTAGTGGCTGGATGAAAAGAAACAAACCGAAGACAGTGAGTAACGTTCTTGCTAACCTGGAGCTTTGAGTAATAGCTGTGGATGTGGGAAACTGGGTTCCCCATTGCATTAAATGAGTAAAATGTTGCTCTGAACACAGGAGCACAAGCACAAGAGCCCAGTTTCTCACGACCTTTCTCCTTGTCCTGACCTCGTCCTTTTCTGATAGAGAAGATGAAAATTTTGACCCCCAAATGGCTGTTCTGACGCTGTTACATTTCCATTAAAGAAGTTGAAACCTTTTCATTTTTTGTTCCCAGAAAGGGTGAAAACCAATTTCAAGGCCTTGAAAGCTACTGGGAAATGGAGCTGTCAATCTCCAGCCAGCTTTAGATTATGATCTGTGAACTCAGATGGGGGCACGTAACCACCGATACTGTCCTTGTCCTTCCCTACGTGGCGCTATACTCTACTCAGAAACATTGAATCTTGATTAAAATCACTTACAGCCAGGTCCTGAAAAATCCCTAAGTCAAACAAGCAGTTGCTCTTATCATCTTGCTAAAATTGTATGTGACACAAGGAGGCTTACATGGATATGAAATACGGCATAGACTTGTCATTAGATAAATCCTGAACTAGTTTTATGCTAAATGTCTTGTCTTAAATGATACAAATTGGACCTGGTTTCGGCTTCATTTCTCATCTGTATCATCAAACTATGTTACCTGTTGAAAACTTGATTTGTTTTATATTAGTGACTTTGAATCCTTTTTAGTGTCACTTTGAATAAAGAAGTGAAAAGAGCAAAGGAACTTTCCATAAAACCCCCACAACATTTTGCAAACATTCTGGCTGCAACATATAGGCCAGCTTTTCTAAAACCCACTGAAAGTCTCAGTGAGCTCTGCCATGCATAGTCTTCTATCACGGGTAACACCAGTGAGAGTTAACAACATCTGCTACATCACCCGGTCAGATTTTCAAATCGTAGTTTTTAATGTGAGCTTTTTGTTATGGGGGTCCTGCTGTCTTTCCAACAAGCAGCAGTTTTCTATACATGACGACAGGTAGTCCAAGACCCATGCATTGCTCTGGGTGGCTCAGGCATCATGGTCTCAGCAACAGTATCTTTACTTCCTGAAATCTTGGAAAATTTGTGATCAGTTTGTGTTGAACTTATTCATAGTAACTCAACAAATGAGAATTAAGAGAAGCAGTATCACATATACATGCACATATAAACAGATAAAGTCAAGTACATATACATACGTATGCATGTACATTCATGAGCACACCCGGCCACAGTTTCTTAACATAAATATGACATTTTGCCCTGATTTGTATGACATATTTACAGATAACTTCTGAAATCATTATAGTATAACATAACCTGCAGATGACAAAAAACTTGCTTTTCTTTCCATTTTGGTTTCTCACATATCCCAGTAAACCAAAACCCAAACCACAAACAAATCTAGCCAGGCTGTAATTCACAGTGGTGGCTGTCAAAATGCTGGTCTAAGCCAGCCTCCCCAACCGTTCACTAGTGAAACTGGTAGGGGATCATGCCACCTGCTTTTCCCTCTGCTGCACACCATTTCTGGAGGTTCCCCAGGCCAAGGGGAGGGTTGCCTCTGCATTAGCTTCGCTGGGCACTGACAACTGCTCCCAGGGTATCCTTGTTACTTCAGCTTCAATCCCCACCATCCCAGCAAGCAGCTGACAGCCGAGACCTCCAGAAGGACACAAGTTCACTTGCTAATCCAGGCTGTTCCCAGCATCCATTGAGGGGGCTGCAAGGCAAAGCGCCCACAGTCAGCGCTGCACATTTCAGGTCCCTGCTTCGTTATCTGATTTTCTTGTCTGACTCCTTTAATCATTCAGCTAATAACTTTCAGGGTTCACCTTATTACAGCTGACCAGGCAGTCAGGCAGCATGCAGCAACACCCGGCTGCTTCTGGACCAAAATCAGGCAATATCTGATGCCTCCCAGCTGCTGGCATGCTGGTGGGACTGCTCCTGCTTGCTGCCAGCCCCCTAAATTTGCAATGAAAGAAACGCCTTCTCTGTCCCTCCCAGCAGTAGGTGGGGGTGCTTCAGCACGGAGGTGGAAGTTATTCTACAGCTGAAATGCACCTAAACTGGAAAGAACTTTACCAGCAAGGATGTGTCTTTCTTCCCTATAACATTATGGGCGATACCAGACCATACAGGCAATATAAAAGTGTAGTTTCTAATTTCTTTGTTTGTTTTCCTTAATTGCTGTATGATGGCTCTCTGTCTATTACAGAAGGTACCATTATCCTTTCTTCACAGCCAGGGATTTACAACACACAGATTTAGAGAAGAATCCAGGCTACACTGAAATCCACAGATGGACTCTCAGGTCTGACCTTGGCAGGGATGGGATTTCACCTAAAATGACTTGTGTGAGGTATCCCGAAGGAAGGCTGTGGCGCATTATGGGATTAAACACCAGGTTGGACAAAATATCTCATTTAAACTATTTATCTTTTATGAAAAAAATACAAACTTTGCAGAAATAAAAAGCTCTTTGATCTCATCTTAATTGTGGTGGCAATTTGTCAATATATTTCTTCAAGAACAACTCAGAATAAAGTGGGCATTTGTTACATTTTGCTATGAGATTGTTTCTTTTGTTTGAATCTGTTTTTCTGAAATCCATGCCACATTGTCATTGTAAGAAACACCTGAACTTCCTCTTGCTTTTGTAAGTGAAAGTAAGGAAAATTGGGTTCAAAAGGTCAGAACAAAAAAATGTCACCTCAACTTTTCAACATGAAATACTTAGCCACACTACATTCAAAATGAAGTCATTCAGACTTCTTGCACCACAAAAAATTATCAGTGTTCCGAATTTGGAGGCAACAACATTCCTGATCATACTTTTTTCACCTTCTTCCCCCAAAAATGGAATTTCTGTTTTTTGGCCAGGTCTGGCAATGCATCCCTATCTGATGTCTGCAAAGCATCATCTTCCCATTGCCACATGGAAGATCCCCTCCCAATTCCACCCGGTTACTGTCTGGCTCTGGATTCATCTCTCATAAACTGCCTCACCATTTGCGACAACACGCCAACCAAATACTGTGACAGGGACCTGGGTTAGATCGATTTGGATAGCTGGCATGGCCAGGCTCATCTCACTCCTGGAAAGTAAGGAAGGAGGTGAGGGAGGTTGTGTTTCTGGATGAAGAGGTCTGACCATTATTCCTTCGGGGATAAACTCAGGCTAACAATTTATTTCATATCAGTTAGTGCCAATCACACGCGGCATCTGAGGGACTGTGAGAGCTCTGCTGCTGTCAGCCAGCACAGGATTCAGGCAGCTGACCTCGAGGTGAAAATCTCTCTATCCCATTACACACCCCTTGAGACACCCAGGCCCCTTCGACTTTGTTTTCTCTGCTCCCTGTCATTTATTCTCATCTCTTGTTTTAATCTCCTTAGCATGTCATGTGTGCCTGTCAAGGAGATGCTTTCTATGCCATCTAGCAAGTATGTTAATATGGTTTGTTCGTCCTCATGTTCGGGTATCAGCGGTGCTTTTTGGCCATTTATGAAGCATTTCTGTTTCAGTAAAAGTTATCTTGCAGAGTTTCATATAATCACATTAGCAGGGCAGACATTAAATAGAAGTGGTGAAAGGGTGATAAGAGGTTCTGGGAGAAGAGCGAACAGCACTATGGAAATAAATTTTTTTGTAAGGAAAAGGTGACTAGGGGCCGGATGATCACTGGAATTGTTTCCACATCAGGGCTGAGAAATAAATAATCCGAGCTAAGGATAAGTGAGTTTAGCTTTACTAAATTTTAGATGTAAATATTCCACAGAAATAGCCCAGAAATTGTCCTTTGCAGGTAAATGGGGGGAAAAACCCTTGGAGCAGATGGGATGAATAAACCTTGTCAGTATGAAAGCCTTACTCTTTTGGAAAGAATAATTTTCATTTTCATAAAGGAGGTCCTTGCTGGGGCTTTCTGGACCACTGATGTCCCCTAGTGAGGCTCCTCACTGCAGCTGTCTTTGCACAGAGTTGTCCTGCAGAAATCAATCTTAAAAACACCTCCTATCTTTGGTAAGGCTCCAGATGTTTTATTCTCAAGCAGTAAGACCTACAGCTGGAACCAGTTCTTCTCCAGCTACCTACGTATTTCTATTCCTTATTCTAGGAATTAGCTTTGCAAGATCCTGCCATTGCCTCTTGATTCTTTAAGAGGCGGTTCTACACTTTGGTGCTTCATTCCAAATATTTTGTCAAGGTAGACAATGACAGTAGATTCAACATTACTGCTGTTTCACTTACTCAGTTGAGGAGAGATGAAAAATTGTGCCCTGAGAAAGAAGAGGGTAATTTCATATGATTTTTTTGTTTGTGCTGTGTAATTGCTGTTGTTGGAAGGACCTGATGGTGGTACAAAAATTGTTGAGTTCTCGGTTAAAAATTAACATGAGAGAGTCTATAATTTCTATGCAACACTTCATACAATTCCTAACCATTGTCTGAGATATTTCTGGCAACTTTTCTGCTTCACCAAATCTTGTATAAACATCTAACTGGGAATTTACTTCCAGTGTGTTTTATCCAGGTGTCTTCAGTGGTGTGGAAAATAAGCCAGTTCTTGTACTCTGCTGTTTCTGTAGAACTGTTTCTGTTTCTGTACAACTGGCAGTGCAAAGGGCCATATCTTTTGGCCTGACTATGGGAGATACCTTAGGTTTGACGGAGCGTGTGGTACACCCTAGCATCCTGCTGCTTGCAGGCCATAGCTAACAAAGCCATCTTAATGCAACTCCTATACTGCTCTTCTGTCTTCCTTATTTCCAGTAGTTTCTGATTTGGAAGAAGCTCCAACCAAGAAGGGCTTTTGTGGGGGATGAGTTTGAGAGGGGCAAGCAATCAAGACGGTGGGGGGCTGGGGGTGGTGGTGTTAGCAGGGGACTGATAGGAACAGAACTTTTTGCCCTGGGGCACCAGAAATGGGAAGGCAGACAAGAGCACATGCAAAGAGAGGAAAAATACAAAATGCTAGAGGAAATTTGGACTGAAAAGAATGGGAAGGGCTGCAGCTGGAAGTCCTGCCAAATGGTTGCAGTGCAAGTGGCATGGTTGGTGGTGTTGTGAGGCCAGCAAGGACCTCAGCCCAGCAGCACAATGGTTTCCACCCCATGCAGCCTGAAGCTGATAACCACACAACATAGAAATGGGGCCACAGCTGTCAGAACTTAAATATGCAGAGTTTGATATTATTTTTCTTGTGCAGGTAGATTATTCTGCCTAGAAAATATATTTTTTTCCTAACTAAGCTATGGTATTTTTTTGTGTGTGTTAAATAATGTTTTATCCTGGCTCCTAGTGCCAAAGATACCACTCTTAGGTATAGCAAGAATCAGCATAGTAAAGGCTGCAAGGAAATATGGAACAGTCCTGAATCCTGGTTACTCTTTCTGCGTCATTTCCAAGTGGGATGGGCAGATTTGCCCCTGGCCTCAGCCTATGAAGTCGAGATGAAAAACTTTATGATATGAATCTGAAAAATCTTTTCCAGACTTTCTCACTAATGTGGTAAGTTCTTGTTTGCTTGTTTGGTTTTTTTGTTGTTGTTTTCTTGTAATGTGGCCAGCATTGGAAATGTTGTATGCCTGAGTACATAATCACACAAGTCCAGGGCAGGATAATGAAAGCCACACTTTCACCAAGCTAATGAGATTAAAAGTAAGGAGGAACATGTTGATATAGTCACAGGAATTTGGACTTGAATATCCCCTCAATCATCTGCATCTTGCAAGTCTGAGTTTCATCTCTCTGGGTATTAAGAAAAAACATCAAATATTGTGGATAACCACAAAAGCCTTTTAACATAGATCTAACTACCAAGCCTAGGAAGATGTTTGGGCTCTGAAAAGAAGGTAATAAGAAGCACTTTAGTTGAAATAGGTTGTTTCATAGCTGAGAGGAAGCATGCGCAAAAACTTTTTATTAACTTAGGGAGAACATTAGCATAATGGATGTTGTTATTTTTATATTGTGCGTATTAGTACTGAAGAAAGCACTTAAATAACTGTAGGTCATTTGCAATGAGGAAAGCACTTATACACATTATATAACTTTATGCAGGTATTAAAAACATCTCAAGTCTCTAGAGCATTTATTGAATCAAACTCAGTATTTATTAGTAAATTGTATGAAAAGCCACTTTCATATACACACAGCTTGAGTTCTCTAAAACCAAATGTGAACTAGAAATATTTCCATGACCCTTGCTTTTAATTGCATGGTACAGAAAGAAAGAATGGTTGGAAAGAGAATAAAAACAGTCCCCTGTTTAGCTTCTGAGCCCAGAAAAGGAGATTATGGGCAATAAATAGAATAGGACAGTCTGATGTACTTATTACACCAAGAAACAGAAAACCAATATGAAAGAGAAAAATGTGGGTTTTTTAAACCTTTGTCTTGGGAAGCTTTAGTAGGTTATCCAGTTAGCTATCTGAAAAATGTCTTAAATCTTAATCATTGTCCAGTCTTCGAAGCACCTTTGTGCATCTTGAAGGAATACTTGGAGTGTAGCAGCATCATTTACAATAATAAAGGACCACTAAGCCTGGCACTTCAGAAACTCAGATGCCCTCCCTCTTGAGCAGTTCTCCATCTTGAATAACAACCTATTAAGTGCCGTTTGTAATGCGAGTCAAGGCATTTCTACATACTGCTTGATTTTGATCTTTGCAGCTTCCACTTCAGTTTTCAAGGAAAAATATTCACGTAAAATTATGCCTTTTGACAGATGCAGGGCATGATTCTCCTCCAACCCTTTAAATCAGACAGAATAATACTTGTGTTATTCTAAATAATATGAACTTCAATATCAGCACTGATCAGTCTGGAGGAAAATGGAGACCTCAGAGTATAGGGAGCTGCCTAAGCAAAGGCAAGTATATGGATTTGATCTTATTTACAAAGCAGAGAGCTCAGACCGCATTTGCTATAAAACCATCAACTGGGGAAGCTGGCCCAAGCTTTCTCACTTTCCCCTGAATTATTTTTCAATGCTGGAAATGCATGTGCATACACATACTGACCTTTTAAGTCTCCTTGAAGAGGGGAAAATTTGGGTACACCGAAGAGTCACTCTGTGCCTTTTTGGTTAAAAAAAACCCATCAAACTTTTAAGTTAAAGAAAGAAGCAGGTCATCCTCTATGTTTATGTTGCACTGAGCATGGTAGGGTCACAATTCAGAATGGAGTTAGAGCAACACAAACTACAGCCAGAAGGGAGTCAGCAAGCAAAGTTACTTTTGCTTTGCCTGTATGCTCATGTGTTTGCCACAAAACATATGGCTTAATTCTTCTCTTGTACCTAGATAAGTATGAGGAGTCTCCATAGTAAACAGAACAATATTAGAGGAAGTAAGGAAACAAGCTGCTCTGCTTATAACTGCTCTGCTACCAACAGCTTGCCCAGATTAGAGATAATTGTGTAGCCTCTCTGGAAGAGTGGTATTGAATCCTGTACCTATCATTTTGTCTCTTGTCAGAACATGTTTTTATAATGAAATCTGTACTTATAACTGGATTCCACACATCCTATTGCATGGATATTTTAATATTAATTACTTTGACCTCTGTTTGACTACTGGGTAAAGAGACAGGGGGCTTTCTCCAGGAACATAACCCTTCTTGCTTTTCCAGAGAAATGTATTTCATTTTAATTTTGTTTCTCTTCGATCACTGTAACACCTGTCTTGTTCTCAGAGTCCTTTTGTAAGAGAAAAAGATCTTTCTGTGTAAGCTTTTTCTCCTTAAAATTTCCCCTCAGACTTTCTCTCTATGAACAGACAGAAAAGAAACTCTGAAAACTGGTAAAAGCCCAGGTTCCTGCAAGTACCCTGCCAAGCTGTGGTCAGCCGCCAAACACCACCAGGGCCTGGCTTTACCTCAAGGCAGGCAGGGGAAGGAGGCTGCATGGTGCCTCTTTTGGCTACAAATTTAACCACTTGCAGATGAGGCAGAGGAGACCAAGAGATACACTCCTTGTTTGTTCTGTAGCAGGTCAGAGAGGCAGATGACTTGCTGAAACCCTTGGTCTTCCCTGCATTGCTGTTTCCCTTCCCACCTTCGTTCTGCCTTGCCTAATTACTGTGTGAGCTCTTCAGGGCAGTCTCTGCCACCGTGTGCCTGGCACAGTGGCACTCTGATGTGGGTTAGGGCCCTGGGGCACTAAATGCAGTGGAAGTCATTAATGGGTCAAGAAAAGAATTGTTGAGGCATGCAGTAAGGATGAAGAATGAGCAAAAACCTAAAAATTCCTCAATGTTTACTGGCCTGAGCTCAGGTCAAACTGTTCTTTGAAATCTAAGATCTTGGCTTAACTCTTTGATGGTGCTCCTTTTTCCTGACTGAGGTTCGGTGGTTTTGGCCAGCCCCTCCACTTCCCTCTTCTCTTCCCCTCTCTCCTTATCCACTGACAAGTCCTTTGGATGGGACAGGGTTTTTGGCTTGCAGGGGAGACTCTCAACTCCAGCAAGGGAACTGGGCCGTCCACTTCTTCACTGTAATCCTCTGGTCTAGCAGCCTAAAGGATTACAGTGCAGCAAAGGCTTTATTTTGTCAACAAAGCATTTGCTTTATTGTAAAGTCAGTGATTCCCATATTGGATCCAACTATTTAAAAAAATAAACAGCAAACAAAAAACCCTGTAGCTAAAACATTTCCAGTGACAGCAGCAAGGTTCTAACCTAACTGGGAGTGGAGACAGAAAAGGTGCTGCATTGCAATGACTGTGTTACATGCTGCATAAGCAGACGCTCATCTGCCAGTACGCATGAGGGATCTAATGTTCCCTTATTCCCCATCCCTCCACTGCCAGCTAATCTGTGCCTGCCCTCTAATTTCCTGGCAACTGTTCTAATGTACAGGCTAATAATGTTTGCAGCAATCCTGGGAGACGTCAGTGCACAGGCTAGCTATGGGGTTATAGGGTCCAAAGGAGGATTAATTAGGGGAATTGTGGCATCTGGAGAGGGGGAGCTTTTGAGAAGCCCTACATCCAGGTGGTGGGAGCAGGAGTTCAGATAAGCACCCAAATATTTCTGTGAAGAACTGGAATGCAATTCCTAATTGAAGTTCAACCACTACTAAGTCCCCTTGATAATTTCTCCTCCTTTCTTCCTCAGACTATCTCTTTTGTTGTTATTTCTGACTATAACTTAATGAAAACACATTTGAAAGTAAAATGATGAATTTCTCAGGGACTCTGACCCTTAGGGGCAACCATGGAGATACTGCAGAAGGAGCTGAGTACACAAGCTCCTGTTAATTAGAGCAGAGTGAATGATTCATAGGCAATAATTTATTCAATTAATTTACCCTCTCTTTCTTTTGCAAATTATCTATGAAAAGTTTACAGTTTTATTGCATTCAGCTGCTAGACAGTGAATTATTTCTCTGCATGTAGTTGACCCCCACACAGTTTGAAATGAAAGCTCTGGCTTTTAGTTTTTCAGTAGACGGGGGTACTGGAGTTGGTGTTCTTCCTTGATTGAACAACTGGCTTTTAATATGTGCCTCAGAAAACTGATGTTCATTGTTACAAATGTAGAGGTGACCTTCCATGAATATTATTAACCATGGCATAGAAATAGCTCTGCCGGTAAGCCCATTTGCTAGAACAATGATCTGGAAAGTCCGTCCAGCACTTCCCCTCCTGTGTCCGACATGGTGTTCCTTTGTGAGCCTTCCCCTCTGGCATGCCTGGGGAATTTCCACTCTTTCTCCTTCACCAGACCTGTGCTTAGGCCTTTGCTTAAGCTTATCTCCACTTTGAGGCAACCTCTCTGGAATATCAATTGTCTGATCAAAGCAGCCATGAAGCACGGTTGTTAAAGTCAAAGTCACAAAATTCATTGCCAATAATCTGATGCCTACTTCCTGAAGTCCTTGCCAGCAAGGTGGATATTTATTCACCAAGAAGCATTCACGATGCTCACTGTTTTTCACAGTAAAGATTATAGAATACTTCACAAGCAGCACAAAATCCTAAATCATACCTGTAATGCCCCTCCACCACCAAGCAGCAAACAGCCCTGCCTTCAGCACTTCCCTTTGTCTGACATCCACACCTAGGGCAAAGAAAATTCACAAAAAGCCTGGATATGGGGAACTGAATTTGCACATCTGTCTGCTCAGATTTAGGGGATGGTCACTGCCTCCAGTGGACTTCTGCTGCCCTCATAAGAGGGACACATGACAAGCCTGACCCATGGTGGGCAGGTTTTCTTCAGACACATCCAAGCATGTGGTTTGAAACTCCTCACTCAAGGTAACATTAGTTTTGGTAAGAGCTTTTCTCAATTCATCATCAAAAACCATTTTAAAGAGCAACGGTACTGCATGAAAATGAATGCACAGCAGCATTCTTGTAACAGGTGTATAATATTTCAGTAATAGGCTTGTGGGATGTTGATTCACTTGCCAAATTCATTTATCAGGTATTGGAGTCAAAGGATTTCCCAACAGGATATCTGCAGAGATTAGTGAACTGGGCAAATGTGCTTTGAACAAATGCATCCTTTCATCAGGCAGTCATTTGGATAATTCTAGCATCAACATGCTTGCTGCTGGAATGGGTCAGCTGGCAATTGCATTAACCATTTTTCCGGCAGTCATATGTATCTGTCCCTTTAGATCCTACAAGGACAAAGTTTGGCCTGTGACCGGTTAGTCAAGAGGCAGCTGCCTACCCTTGCCAATACATAAGTAGTTTCCTATAGTAACCTTTTTTTTGCCTGGAAAGAGCTGCTCTACCAAAAAAAACCAAAATGGTGCTGAGAGACTTTGTCAGCACAGGTTGACAATACTTTGTTTTGAAAAATAATTGAAGAAAAATTGTAAGAACATTTTATTTCAAAGTATTTTGTAATAAAGTACTCCTCATTTTAATTTCATTGCCCTTTAAAAGGTATTTTTAGTTTGTTTTTAAAATTGAAAATAAAATGAAGCCGACTTCTAGCAGAAGACATTTGTCATTTGATTTGAACTGTTTTCCCCTGGAAATTTTTCTTAGGAGAAATTTTGAATGGATTGTCATTTTGATGGAGAAGATTTAAAATTGAAATGAGGCAATTCCATGGTTTGAAATGCACAGAAGTTCAGCTTTAAGATAGCAAGTCATGCAACAGATATATTTGAACTTACGTTTTATTAGCAGATTAACCAAGAGATAGTAAAACTTTTGTTAGTCTTGTTCCAACAACTAAATGTCTCATTCTTTTTCTTATCTGCTGTATCCTATAAAATTTCTGGTCTTAAATTCTGCAGTGACTAATCATGGAAAAACTAACCAGCTTGGCTTATTAAATGGCCAGTTGCCTCTTAATAAATGAAATTTTCTCTTTTCAGGAAGATCAGCTGCCTGGTCTATGAAAATGAGGCTCTATTTGATACACCTGAAGTGGAGAATCCTCATTCTTTCATTGATTTTTGAAAACATGGCTCTCCATACCTAAGGTACCAAGCTTAAATCATTAATGACTTAAATGTGATTTTTCTGTGCCTTGACCTGTAGAACTACAAACAAACCCAAGGATTTAACAGTTAGCACATGATTTTTCAACCTGCTGTTTGCTTTTTGTGTCAACTTTTTTGAGCCTTTTAAATCACGGAGGGCTGAAAGACCATTTAATAAATGAATTTTTGAGTACACCAGAGTGTTTCTGCCTTATGAAACCTAATCTTACCAAGTCTTCAGCATGAAGGGAACCAGGGCCATGGACACAGCACAAAGGAAGAAAGGCCTTGTAAGAAACAGTAAAAGAAACAAGGAGGATGAAAGCATGTGCAGAATTGGGAAGGAGGCCTAACGGACTTGTGTTTTTCTTTCTTTTATTGTGAGACAGATTTTGTTGTTATTTGTAAAGCATATTATTTTATTGTCAAAGCAATGGTACACTCCCATCAACCTCCTTCCATTGTTTGCATCCTTTGGAGGTCACTGGCTGCTCATGCAGACTATTGAGTAGAGAACGGATGTTTGCTACCAAGCAGTAAGCCAAATCACTTTCTTGTGCTCGTTGTAACTCCAGAGCAGATGTCGCAGGCTGTAAAGCTCGAGCTGAGTTCTGCAGGCCCCAGGAATGGTGAGGTATGATACAGATCTGTGGTTCAGGCTTGATCTGCTCCAAGGACACGTGTCAGCTGTGTGCTCCACATCTGGATTCAAGTCTGCATTCCCTAAGAAGCCCCTTTCAGAGCTCATGGTTGTTCCTCAATGCAGGCTTTGCTTGTGCCTATCTCAATATAATGGCGTAGGAGAGGGATGGCAGCCTTCCATGCAGGTAGAACATCACCATCTCATCTTTCTCTGCCAGATGTCTTCCATGGGACCACAATGTATTGGCACGTCCCACCACAATTTGCCCTAGTGACCTCATGCTGGGGTCTTTTGGGTGAACAGGATCTCCTGACCTGTGAGCCCAGCTGTGGGAAATGGGTAGGAAGAAGGATGCTAGCAGGCCTGTCATGAGCAGGCTGCTCTGGATGGCTCTGGCGTGGAAACGCCTGTGTGCAGGAGCCCTTCGGCAGCAAGGAAAGGAAAGCCAGAAACTGCTGCTTTCTATCAGGGAGAGTTTAAAAGTGACTTGCCAGCTGACAGAAGCAGCTGCTGCAAGAAAATTTCTACACCCCCCCTTTCTTTTTTTTTTTTTTAATGACAGCAGCATTTTAATCAACTTGGGCTGAGCATGAAAGTCTGAGTGGGAGGAATAGCTGGGGAGAGGAGGAGGAGAGGAGGAATGGCTGGCTGCTGGCATATGTCTGAGCTGAGGGATGCTCTCTGCCTAGGAGGACAGTTAACCTACACAAAATGTTCTGGCTTCTTGCCTGTTATCAGGCACATCATGCTGCTCCAGCCTTTTGTGCCAGATCTCCGAGATGGTGACTGTCACTCTGACAGAGGGAGACAGAAGAAGGAAAGATAAAAAAGACTGGGGGGGGGAAACTGCAAACCACCAAACCCAACACCACAACCCAGTAATAAGCTTGCTGTCAAGCCCAGGTCGAGCAGCAGTATTTTTTGGGAATGAGCACCAGTGGAAAGGTAGTGAGCCAGCTGTGTGCTTCTGCAGAATAAATCAAGGCCAGGCTGATGGCCTCAGGGAGTAAAGTCAGCAGAGATCTACACAACGTATGGTATTTAGTAGAGAACCTAAACACATACAGTCTAGCCACAGGCAAACCGAGACTAGGGCTGTTGGTTTTTTTTTCCTGTTAAATCCAGGTGGAAGAAACACTGATTTCTAGAAAATAAAAAATCATAATCAGAAATGCTTTGATAACACCTTTGTTTATAACCATAGACTTTCTTATACAAGAGACATTATGATAGCCAGTTTACCAAAACTGCCCTTTGTCTTGGGTCAAATCTCCTGGTCTCCTTAGGCCAGGACTTTTGCCACCTCCTCCCTTACAAACTTCATCTTCTGGAGAAGGTTGTTAGCTCCTGCAAATAAGAAGCTCCCTCTCCAGATTATTCTGGAAAGCCAAGTGGTTGCTCTCTGTCTCCATGCTTTGCGTGTGGGAGCTGACAGACCCGTGCCATTACCCAGTCCTCAAAAAATCTTTTATTATGAGCAACACAACTCCCGTTCCCAGGTTACGCCGCACAGCTCTCACGGACTTCTCCAGCACCAGTGAATTAGCCAGGCATTGTCAGCGCCGAGCAGAAATATCCTCCTTTGGCCACAGATGGCTGCAAGTGTCTTCTCAGTCTTGAGTTTGGAGCTGGTGTCAGCTCCCTTCTCCTCTGGGAAGCACAGAGGGACTGCCTGTGTCCCGTGGATCTGGGTTGGGAGCAAGGGGGCACAGCAGCTTCTCGAAGCATGAGGGGGTGTTGCAGCAGATCCAACAGCGAGTGTTCAGAAGTGAAGAGACTGCTGCAAAGCGCATCTTAATAGCTAAAAGCTGTGTGCAACTTCACTTTGAGACCTGGCTGCTGATCTCATAGCTTGCACTCAAATTGTGCTTTCAAGCTGTTCTCCAAAACCACTTATCTACTTCAAAAATATTTTTAATGGAACCTGAGATTCTCCAGTAGCTTGAGTTCTAAAGAAAAACATCAAATATAACAAGATTCAGGTCACAATAACACATTATTCTGGGATATTTGAAGATGAAGGAAGATATCTAAGGTCATTTGGATTAAAAGACTCAAAGTAGGTAAGCTTGAGAGTAATTTAATTTATTTTATTTAGACTTATCACAGAAAAAGAAAAGCATCTAGGGACCATTAATGTGATGTTTGAATCTGTAAAAGCCACAAATCAAGAAATTCATTGAAAGCAAATAGGCAAACAGTTGGTTTAAAGTACACATTAGAAGAGTACAGAACCACAGCTGCTCTTACTGCAACCACCACCCAAGGTCTGTGCTTTAGCCAGCCTGTCACACAAGGAGTGTGCCAGATGCCTTGTGAAAACCGTCTTGGCGTCTCCCTCTCCTGTGCCAGCAGCCTCCGAATGGCAGAGAGAGAGAGAGAGAGAGAGAGAGAGAGGGTGGACAGGGGCTTACAACAAACACCTTCCAGCTGGTAGGAAGCTTTCATCTGCTCCAAATGGATGGGAGGGCTGCTTAAATAAGCCATGTATTTATCTAACATATCCTCAGGGAATTTTAAGTGTCACTGCTGTACCTCAGTGGAAACACAGCAGAAGTTGAAAAAGTAAACAGAAAAGCCTGGTGGGTGGATTTATAAAAGCTTCAGCCCTTTCTGCTTTCTCCCTGTAGATCCACTGATATCTCGCTGGAGGTGAAGTGCATGTGATAAATGTTTGGCATGCAGATATATCTGTTGTTGCTCAGGTGCCAGGTTAACACCTAGAGATATATGGGACACAAAAGAAAAGTCAGGGGAAAAAAAAGGTAATTTCTGTGCTTTTTGCCACTTGTTTTGGATTTAGGTGTAAAGAATCATGAAAGGTTTTGTTTTCAGGGCTCCAGTTTCTTCCCACCTCTCTACTGTTAGCAATATTGCCTGTGTCAATTTTGCTGTTCACCTATCTCTGGTGGAAAACTTCTTGCAGGCATCAACAGTAAAGGTCCTTCAGGTTTTACTTGGGTGTTTTAGCTCTTGAACAAAGGCTCCTTTCTCTCATAACCGTTAATAAAAAAAATACTTCACAAACCCTGGAGCTTTTAATAACTGTATAGATATTAAGATAGGTGGAAGATTTTAACAGAATGAGGGGGATGCTCCTCAATACATCTTTTGCTGGGAGAGTGTTGCAGACGACGTACACAGCAGTCCTCTCTGTCCACCCTTACCAAAAAAAACCTCTGGCAACAGAGAGGGTTGGGATTCCTCAGGTCGTAGTGCAGAGATGTGCTTGTCCACATAGCCCACCTCTATAGCCAAAGGTAGAAGCTGAGAGGTTTGTAGAAATGTGGTAGCAGTTGGGAATGGCATTCATCACACCGTTTGGTCCATCAAATTCAATCCATGAGTTAGGCTTCAAGATCAAACTAGTGACCTGGCTCCAGCTGGTCAGTGGAGAGGAGCTGCTCATCCTGACATGAACGCATGTCCTTCTTGTGTTAAATAACCAACTTAGTGCACCGCAAT
Source organism: Mesitornis unicolor (assembly GCF_000695765.1). Classification (NCBI taxonomy): domain Eukaryota; kingdom Metazoa; phylum Chordata; class Aves; order Mesitornithiformes; family Mesitornithidae; genus Mesitornis; species Mesitornis unicolor. Next base: position 19,479 of record NW_010181831.1, read on the forward strand.
TCACTCCCTACAGGTTGCTCTCACCATGGACATTGTGCCAGCCTAACCAGCTGGTGCTGACAAGTTGCTTAATTTTGAGGTGGATGACGTTTTAGACAGTGGGATAAATCCCATTTCTGGTTTTTGTACAGTCAAAGCAACAATCAGTTCTTAAATAATTATGGTTTTGTCACACCGGCTTCCTAGCAAGTCCTGTGGTCAAAGTGCGCTCCAGCAATTAGCTTCCCTCAGTCTCCCTAACAAAATAACGTGGGTAGCACAACATTTCACAGTTGATGTAGGACCTCCAGAAAGAGGTATCAATGCAAATAAGCTTGTGTTAAATCTTAATAATTGGACTCAGTACTTACCAAGTTAAAGTTAGACATTGGAACAATCTGCATTTTTAACAGGATGCATTTAGATGTGGTGTAAGTGTGAATATCCCGTAAGGTGGTATACCTCCTTCAGTTGAAGAGGGATATAAGATCAGAATTGCCCTTAGATATATATGTAGCCATCCACAGAGCAGATTTTAGACAGACATCACCTGAGGACTTGTCTCACTGTTGTGAAATGCTCATTACAAAATTATCTGGAGCCCAAGCCCTCTTCTGAGCCTTGAACCCCATCAGCGACCAGAGCAGTAGCCTCCTCTCAAGTCTCACTGGCTGTTTTTCCCACCAGAGAGGAGGGATATTTTCAGCATCCTTGGTTCAGTCTTCAGCAAGAATGAACAAAATAAGCATCAACATCTTTGGATTAGCCCTTCCAGATCCACACCATGGATGCACCAGTAATATTCTTGTGAGGGTCCATTATTTTCTTTGAACTCATGATACACCCACTGCAAGAGGCAGGAGAAATGTTTGCAAGGCAAATGCTTTCTGATGGGCCTGCCCCAAACTCACAAGCAATTTGTATGGAAATGACACTACGATTACTATCCTAGAGCTGCATCCAACCTTGGCTTCTGCCAGCAGAAGATACAGGCTACCAGATGGCAGAAATCCTACCCGAGCACCAAGTGGTTGAAACTGTTCTTTTTGCTGGGAATTTAAATGGTCCATATGCTGAAAGTATAACGCTCGGGTGCACCCTGGCTGCCTAGCAGAGGTCTCTGCTGTCTGGGCTAAAGGGGATGAGCAATTAGCTTGTAGCAGCGAGGACCTTGTATTCCCCCTTATGTCTGAATGACAGACAGTACTACAGTCACTCACATGTTAAAATGTCTGATCTAGCATCCACAAGAGGATGGTGGTGTCTGTATTTACAGTCTGCGTGTCAAATTGGGGCTGTTGTCACAGAGGCTTGAGAGAAAAGCAAAGACTGAGAGTGGTCTAGGGGTCTGCTCTCCCGTTTTTCTCAGCTATCTGCTTCTGGTATAGGCTGGTGAAACCCCAAGGTAAGGGATTCAAAGGGCACAGTTTGTCATGTATTTCAGAGAAGCGTGAACACTGCTCTCCAGGGGTAACCAGACCCTGGGGATGGGAGGTTGCAATTTCCCCGGAGAGCTGCTTTGCAGCAAGTGCACAGTGCCTGGAGCAGAAAGACCTCAGCTCTGGTTACAGGTTGCTCGCCACAGGGCAGCTAGGACAGCCCCGCTCTTTCCTCAGCTAAGTGAT
>NW_010181831.1:21113-64657 GCF_000695765.1 Mesitornis unicolor
AAGTGATTTAATCTGATCACTGGAAAGGGCTTGCTTCTTCCCTGAGCATATCCCCTACTCCAGGCACCCCTTCATAAGTCAGCTTCCAAAAATCTGCTGTCAGCCTGGCTGGCTGAGGCTGTACCCGCTCCAGGGCAGTAATGCCTTTTTTTGTGTAAAAAGGTGACCAAGCACAGTGCTTCAAATGAAAAAGTGCCCCGCCTTGTGCCAAAATGTTATCCCTTCTCCTGATTTATAGCCCTTCTCTGCTTCATCCAGTCTCCCAATGCCTCCAGCTGGATGGCTCTGAGGGCTTTGCTAAAGTAACCCCTGGAGAAAATTCCTTTCTTGGTCAGAGTAATTCACTTTAAATTACTCCTCTGCTTAAAATGTACTCTTGCTGTACTGGCCCACTGCCTCTAGATTTATTGTGTAATGTTTTTCTAATTTAAATTGTGTTTTCTATTTACTGGCCCAGTTGCTTGAAAGATCTGCTTCACCCTGAACTTGAATCTGGTTACATTGTTGTTCATTATTCATTTTTTCTCTCTCCAGTTCTGGTATCTCGCATCTGACATCCTTATTTAAATCATTTACATACGTTCAATGCATTTAAAAGATAAGAAGGTCAGATTTTTAGAAATCTTGCAAGGTCACTGTGTATACGGCTAAGATGTAATTTTTTTTGCTTGTCCTTTTCATATCGAAAATTGTATTTTGATATTTATAAGGCAACTCTTATTAGCAAATATAAGAGTGCCTTGAAACAGATACTTTAATCAGGCATGTAATTTTTTATGAATGTGACTATTAGTATTTAGTGTGCTTATTATCCTTGATGTTTTTTTGCCTAGAGCATCTCCAGATGAACAAAGGAGCACATACTTTAGTAAATTATTCTCTCTGTATCTGTGAGTTATTGACCCTTTTAAAAACATTTTTTGTTTATATATATATAAAATGCAATGTTATTTCTAATGGGAATAGACAATGAGCATTTCCCAGTGCAAATTACTCTCTCTAATGGTTCTTCTCAGCTCTGTGTCGGACCTCAATAACTTCCTGGGGACTCCAAGCCTGTAGTAGGAACTGCTACAGAGCTCCTTGAATGCAATGTTTTAAATACTGCAGTTATGATAAGCATTAAATCGAACTTCCAAAAGGTTTCAGGTCTTGTGAAGATAAGTGCTCCATAACAAGCATTTTAGTCCTCCAAAGAGTCCAAATCCCAGATGCTGCCTCTGCAGCAGTGGGGCACTGGGGTGGTGTCTCCTCACCTCCTCATATCCTGGGACAGCTGAAGGCAGCTCAAGCCTGAGCAGAGATTGGAGCAGCCTCATGCTGCGTAGACATCGCCCCATGAAACCCTTGCCACCAAGGCAGTGCAGGAGCACACCAGGTTACTTGGTGCCCCAGCCAGGACATGTTGCCAGAGGACAAACGCTTTCTACCCAGGTGAGGAGGAACCACCATTCGTTTGCTGCCAGAAAGCCCCTTAGGTAGTGGCAGGTGTCCATAAATGAAAGTTGTCTATATAGGGTGCTTTTAAGCTCTGCCTGAGCACCTCTGCCCTGTGTGCAGCTGGCTCTTTTGGAATTGCCTGGGTGCTCCTCAGCTGTGGCCCTCCATGTTTCAGAGGTAGGGAGATGTGATTCACGGGTTAGGTTCAGGCTCACAAACTCTCCAGTTCCCCCCAAAACAGTTCATAGGAGTCAAAAGCTTCAACTGCAGGAGGCTTAAACCTTCCCATTATGTATTAACTTGTCTCTGGCGCTTCATTGGGCTCCAGGGCAAGTTTTTTCATTTCAACAAAAAAGGTTTCTCTTCCAAAACACAGCAAATTATAGGCAATCCTTAACAGTAGATATGAATCCCTTTTCACAGGTATCAGGTCTTACATCTCAGCAAGTAGACTCTGTTTTAACAAAATAAGCCGATAAAGGGGTTAAGGTTTGGAAACCTCCAAAGAAAATAAGTATTGCATGATGGAGGGAGATGAAAAACTTTCTCACATATAGCATGCACTGAGCTGGTGTCTCCACGGCTCGTGTCACCATACACCTCCTCACACTAACTATGGCTCTGAAGCAAGGAAGTGCTGTCATTCTCACTGACTATGTGAGGTTGTTCGATGATGGACAGATGGGAAGCTGTAAGAAAGCTAGAAAATAATCTAGATCTCCTGAGTTCTGGACTAGGAAAAGCAAGCTAGGTAGTCAAGTGCTATGGATTAGAGGATGATAAGTTACCAGACTAGGAGGCCAGAGTGGGTTTTATCAGGGATTTATTGCATTTACTTTTTCTCAGCTTAAAGTGGTGAAATAAAAATGTCAAAAATTGATAAAGAAATTAAACTGATCCAATAGCTATTAACATTTTATACTCCTCAGGTGGCACTAGTCACAAAACAACCCTTGAGTAATACATGTGCTAAATAACAACAGTAAGTTTCAGTATTTGTCATTGAATGTGCTTTAATACCGAAGCTACCCATGCACAGAAAAATAGGAGCAAGTAAAGTTTACGGACAGCAAGAGGACTAGAGATGCCAGGCGAAATACAAAAACAACTCCTTAGAGAAACACTCTGGTTATTAGTTAAAAAAAACTATTAGAAATAAAATAAGCATTAAAATGATAAATCTAGAAAAGATAAACTCTTGCATGTTAAATGCTAAAGTGAATCAGGACAAAAGGATTTTCATGAGATCTTTGCCAAGAACATAAAAGGTATCAGTTATGATAATAATAGCAGAATCAGCAATAGCAAATGCAACCACCTTTGATACAGAAAAAGAGTCAATGAAACCAGTAGATGATCAAGAAGCAAAAGAAGTATTCAAGAGGAGCAAAGTCACTATGGAAAGAGGAAATTAATTATTGGTCTCACTATTCAGTACTAGTGACACAGGCTCTCGCATCAGAACTGAGGAGCCTGAGGAGCTGTCTAGAGCAGAAGTGACAATAGAGGAGATTGCTGGACAAATCATAAGAACAAGACAGAGGTCATTGAAGAGTTATAAGGGAAATCAGATACGAAGTTATTCAACAACTTATTGTGGTATGTAACTTATCATTTTTCCCCAGAATAACATACAGTGGCAAATGTGTCACCAGTCTTTAGTAATGACTGTAGGCATTGTTGGGAACTACAGATCAATAAATCTCCATTAAAAACCAGTCAAACTTGTAGAAACAGTCATAAGCAGAATTCTTAGACACAAAAATACTTATTTGCTACTGGGGAAGAACTGCACAGGTTTTGTAAAGTTTTACATTTGAAACATATCAGAGAGTCTTGGAGGAGCTAGTAACTACCTGAATAAATGTGATCCAGCTGATAAGTAATGAACTTACATTTCACAATGCTTTTGACAAAGACTCTCACCACAGGGTTTTAAGGAAAGGAGGCTCTCGTGGACTCCACAGGGTAAGGGTCATGGCAGAGAGAGGAGTTACTCAGCAGCAAAGTTCTTGCTCTTGCTCTATGTATTTGTGTTTTCCAGCCAAGCTTGACAACCATGAAGTGACAAATTCTGCAGAAAAGATAAAATTACTCAGGATAATAAAATACAAGACAACTTTTGAGGGAAAATAATAAAGAAGTCTACAAATTTGAGAGTGATGTGAAGCAAGTGAATGGGGATTTATGATTCATTATTTCTGTCAATACAAGACCCATGAGCTACCCAATGAAAAGCATAACCAGCAATACTGAAATAAACAAAAGCATTTTTTTCCATAGTATATATAAAGTCTTGAACTGCGAAACTCTTTGCCACTGAACATTGCAGACATCAACTAAAAACAGGTTCAAAAATTGATTGGGCAACTGAGTACTATCAGTGGCTAAGACAAGCTGGCCTGAATTAATTTCAGGTCAGGCTTAGTATGGCAGTTCCAATACCCTGCAGAAAAAAGTCGTTTTGCTGATGGCCAAATGAAACGGTACTTCTTGTATTAAAGTATTCTTACATTTAAAATGCATCCTTAGGTGGTGAAGTGAGCTGTCAGAGTTTTGTTCTTGGGATTGTTGGTCAGAAAAATTGCAAAAGAACTATATTGCCATCAGAAATCAAATCACTTTGCAAAAGAGGATTGCTTCAGCAGAATCCTGCAAGAAAATCAGTGGAAAAAGTACTGACAATGTAGTGTTGAAACATTCTGTTCTATTTTTTTATTTTGAAACAACTTTCTGCCTTGAATATTTTTTTTTGCTTTGTATTAGCTTTTGTGCTGCAATGTAATATTAACTTTATAAAGTCAAAGTCAAAACTGAATGTTTCAGTTTCCATTACAAAAAAACCTGTCAATCAACTTGAAATACACTGATTTTTTTTTTAAATTTCCCTTTGCTGAGAATTTCAGACTTTGGGAGTTTCATTGCAATTCAGAATGAATTCAATTTTTAAAACCTGAAAGACCTTTACAGGACTTTTGTTCTCTAAAACTTGAACAAAGTCACTTTATTTTCTTTCTCTGTTAGTTTGCTTATCTGAAAATTGGTAATGTTGTGGACCCATCTTCACAAAGCCCTTTCAGATTGAGCACCAAAGAATCACATTATTTTTTGTCTGTTGCTAACATCACATGATCTCAAGCACCACCCCTATCCCACTGCTGTCTGCTGTGCCCCTCTTTCCCCTATCCATTTGTTCACAAATTTCAAGGGTACAACATACAGCATATTTCTTCTATGAGAACTGTCCATAACATGTTTTGGACCTTTGTTTTTCCCCCTCTCCTTTTCTTTCTGTCCTTCTCTAATATTTTTGGTACGTCTTTTTATTTGTGCAAACTGTGAATTGTTCCCTCCTGGGATGAGGAGCAGAGTTACTGTTCCAGAGGCTATTGGATTTTCCCTTGTCCAAGATCTTTTGATGGTTAATGGCTTATTGAGTGGAGCACGCAAATTCCTGATAGTCCGAGCAAAGTTGAATCAACTTTGACAGGACAGTATGAAGAAGCTTACAGTGTCACTGCTTTTGTTATAAATACAAAACTAAAAGGAAGATCTAATGCCCTAAACTATGCACATTACGTCCTCAAATCGGGGACTTAAGTATGCTTTGTGCTATACGTTTGCCATCTGCACCAGAGGGAAATCTCTTCCTCATTTTGTTCCCAGGATGAAGGCATCAGGATTGCTATGAGATAGCATGAGGCAGGAAGAGTCTTCTGGGTCCTGGAATGCCAATAAGCACTTCAAACATCTTTCTTGGCTTCTGGAGTCCCTACATCCAGCACCCTGGAGCGTGATTTCTTTTTATAAAAAGAAAGCCTGTGTTATTTTTCATACCATTCACATGCTGTTCTAAATGGCTTAAAAGTTTCAAGGACTCCAAATGCTGAAAAACAGCTGTATGCTGATGTGAGCAGCATGTGTAAGGATGATTTAAATCTAGTTTTTATCCTATTTAACTCCCAATGGCTTTTATGTTTTCCATGGCTGAGAAAAGTTCTTGGCTGGAAAGAGTCATAAAAACATGTAATAAATTCTTTGTAGCCTCAACATCAGCAATTAATCATAGTTTGTTTGTTTTCTGGGATTTTGTTTGTTTTCTGTGACTTTGACATGTCTTGGATCTCAGATGAATCTCTTGTTCCTCATTACACACTGATCCATGCTGATAAACTGTCCTTTATGCTTTGGTTTGAAGGTAGTGACCCACATCCAGAGCAGAACACCCGTTGCCTGAGATGGCCACAAGGAAAAGGACCACCTATGGCCTACTGAAATCTGAGTCTTCTTAAAATTCTCTCCTGTAGGATAATTATTCTCAGCAACCCAGAAGCCACAAAAGGCAGTAGGACTTCTTAGAAATATCTTAGCAGATTACAAGTAGAAGTTTGGAGGTTTGACTGTGCCTTGTTGCTAACTTGGGAAAGTGCTCTGTGGCATCCAACCCAGCCCAGCAGAGCTACTGATAGAGGATTTCAGGTCCTCCTGAACAGATCATAGTGTGCATATTCACATCACATCTCCAGGGTCAGATTTAGTGATAATTTGACTCAAACTAATATCTACATAAGGGGATTTTGCAAATTTATAATTTCCAAAGGGCACATCTGCTAATATTCTATTATAATTTCTGAACTCCATTTCTTTCATTAAGGAGCTAATTTTGTTCCCAAGAGGATCATTAGCTTTTACCCATTTTGATTAATTTAATTCATATTACCAATAGCTACCTAAGGGTTTTTGAACTGGATGGGAACTTTTAGCTTTTGCTTTAATGCAGTCTCTCACCATGAGAAATCTTGTCACCTCTAATTGCATTTAGAGGAATTTAAATTCACTTCCTTTGACATTTTTTTCCAGATCTATACTGAGTAAAGTGCATGTTATGCTCTTCGCAATGCTCTCATTCTGCCTGCATAAAAACATTAAGCATGGAGGGCTCTTTGTCCAGGATTATCCCAAAATCATTCTCAAGAGGCTTGATCCCAAGGGATATGGGGTTTCCTCAGCTCCCACTGAGCTACAGAGGAGCACTAGAGATTTTCTTCTCCTCCTATCTATTGCAGCAGAGTTTAGCCTTGGGTTCTTCTCCTCCACAAGTCTCCCTGGGGTTCCTACTTCCTACAGCTGTCTTGAGGTATCTGTGCACAGGAGAAAGGAAGTGGCCAAGAGAATTACCCTTCGCCTGTAATGGACACAGGGATGAGGTAACAATAGCAAAGAAGGGACTGAGGTCTGCTTGTTGTACAGCTCTTAGGACAACACCCACGCTTCTACAGAAGTAGGGGCAGATGCTGTTAGTGAATGGGCCAAACTGGGATTCTTGGACATCTCTAGTGGCTACCGCTCTCTTTGCAGCCCCTGTCAAGCAAAAGCCAGCCTGCTCTCTCTTTCCCCACCATCATGTTTAAGCTCCAGTGACTGTTTATGACCATAAATATATCCATTACCAGCAATTTCTTCTCAGATCCTGATGGACATCTGACAGTGAAGTCCAAGTGCATGTTCATGCATTCCCTATTTCTTTCAATTTTTGCTTCAATGGTTTGGATTTGCAAAAGCTACAGGGTTGTTTAATTTTCTTCTCTTGACTGTCAATGGGAATTCATCCTCGCTGGATGAAAAAACACCCTCCTCAGGCCTAAAATGCCACTCTGCATGTTCCTAATTGCCTTGTTATTTTTGGATGCTTAGCTTCAGCCGTGGGGATTGTAGCTGATCCTGTAATTCCCTGATATTATCATTAAAACCTGTGAGTTGTGATCACAGGTAAAATCATGTGCTACAGGAAAACAGAGCTTTAAAGCCCTTTACAGTAACAACTATAGATGGCAGAAATGTGGTAAATGTTTTGCATGGGCACAATATGAGCAGAATCTGCACTCTCCAAATGGCACATCCTAGGAGACCACATGGTTGCTATTTAGAGACCTTGAGCAGCCCCTAAATCCAGCAGGAACCATGGGCACTATAAATAGTATGTATATGCTGGAACTGACATGGCAGAGCTGGAGCTCAGCAATAGTGCTGCAAAACCTCTGGGATAAAGGCAGAGAAGTGAAAACATGGGTCTGGATGCATAGTTTGGCCTGTATCATTGAGGCTAAGGTACTTAAAACCACTATTATGTGAATTCCCTTGCTGCATGTGTATTTTGCAGTCCACAAGCGGGAGGCAGCCTGCAAAGCCTTACCTTGTGGTGTGCTGGTTGTGAGCTGGAGACACTACCATATAGCAGTGCAGAGAAGACCTCATTCTGAAGCAGCCAGCTGCCCTCTACATACAGCACAAAGGCAGTAAACTCCTTATCTCACTGGCCTATAAATCTTTGTTGACCATCTCTGTACGTGTCTCCATAAGAACATTTGATCAAATAGCCTTTTTAAAAATTTGCCTTCATTTTCCAGTATAACCCCCCAGTGAATCATTAATGTAGCAAGATAAAGATCTCTAGCTAAGGAATTATTCTTATTATAAAGTTCCCAAGTTCTAGTAGCAAACCTCTCTAGGGTATATATTAAACCAAAAAGGTCCCACACAATCATTTAAATCTACAAAATTCAATTCATTTCTGACTCCCTCCAGGCACTTGTTTTATAGTGATCTAATAAAGGGGAGTTGTGGCTGTTAAATGATAAAAGTCTCCAAAGGGGACGTGGGAACTCTGCACACTAGTCCCCAACATTTGCTAGGAAGCTTTATTGCTCCATCTCACCTGCATCCCTTTTGTAAAGCAAACCTTTCAAAGTCTTTCAAAATGCATAGATGATTCTGTTTTTAAAGAAAAGCAAAGTCCATAAGACTTCCTTACATAAATGTACCACTCGAGCATATAGGTTACAGAAAGATTAAGCTCTTAATTGTTCCAGAAATTATGTGTGTGCCCTTTACCAAATCACTGAAGCTGAAGATGGAGCAGATGCATGCTTGCTCTACTTCCTTGCTTGTGCAGGAACTTTCCCTGTGACGCTTTTTCTGTTACTTCCTCCAGTCTAGTTCTAAATTATCTGTGAAATTATCATTGGTGCAATTCTGTGTGTGATAATGCATATAGAATCCCTGGCAGACAGTGTCTGATGGGGTTTTTTTCCACAGTCTTGAAAATACAGAAGTAGGGATAATAAAATACTAGCTCTCCTGATTGCATCAAAAGCATAACTGCAGGTATATCGGTATCATCCACTAAACAGCACTCAAGAGACATGAGAAGCTTTTGTCACGGTTAGCAAATGCGTTTACATGAGGTGTTGTTTCAGAAAAACCAGTTGCTTACCTGATATTAAACACAACTTCCTACCTAACGCAAACACAGGGGTCTGTCGGGCTTGATAATACCAGAGCAAGTTACAATTCACCTGAGAAGCCTTAGGGTTAATCATCATCAGGTAATAGACATTTTGCAGTACCCATTTTTGTCTGTGCTAAGAGGGTATTTATGTTCATTTTTAACTGTGCAAGTAACTATTGCATTTTGCAGCACGCTGTATTTTCCTTGTAAAGTTGAGCCACAAAAGTGAAAATCAGAGCTTCCTTCCAGAATGCAAAGAATAACCTTTCTTAGGTGGATCCACAGAGACCAGCGGAGTGCCAGCTTTATTTCCAAGCAAGCCAATTCAAATTGTCCTTCAGCACCCACACCTTAATGCATTAAGGGTTTTTGGGGTTGCCACTGAGACTAAATTTTTTTTTTTTGCCACAGACAGGCTTTGTGAGAATGTTTAAAGAAATCAATACGTGAGGTTTGTCTAAGGCTACATGTTTGTTAATGTTTTATTGATTATGCTATTGGTTGTAAGTTATGTAACTTAATAGAGCTGAGGACTCTTTCTAATAAAGACAAAGAGGTTATTCCATTAGCTGGCAACTTAAGGCAAAGAATCTTAATAATATAGCACATTATAAGACCACAGCCCAGAAACTGACAAATCCAATTCATCATGGAAGTTGCTGTGATGTTGCAGAAACCGCGCTAAGCCCTCATACAATTAGGCAGCACAGGTCAGGCTTAAAAGAGGGTGAAGCCTGCTTTCTGAAGCACTGATGTAGCCATAAAAAGAGAAAGTGAAATGGCCCAAAAGGACACCTGGAGCTGTTCTGGAGACCAGGACCCTCCCTGCACAGTCAAGACAGCACATGCCTCCATTGCACCCTTGTGTCGTGTGTCGGTGTTGTTTGCTGAGACTCCTTTTCAACAGCAGTTTCCCCCAGAACTGCTTCCCACATCTCCTCGGAGATTAACTTATTTTATTTTATTTTATTTTATTTTATTTTATTTTATTTTATTTGGAAGATTTCATCACTTGGGAAAAAAAAATCCTGAAAATCGTTTTAAAAGGAAATGAAACCGTGAATTTCCAAGTGACTAAAGATTGCCTCTCCACGATGCAATTGCATTTCCATGGCTGTGGATAAAAAAAATCCCCTTGGCACGTGTGGGATTAACAAGCAGTTGGTTGCCAAAGTGGGTCTAACATTTTACTTGAATACAGTTGCCAGACACATGAGCTGTTCTGAGGGCAGAAAAAAGCATCACATGTCAGAGGAGGATAGAGCACCTCCTCCAGCTGCCTCAGCAACATATTGCTTTTTATTTAGCTGGGAGCAGAGGCTCCAAATCCTGTTTCCTGAGCCCTGCCCACCCCAACATCCACACACACTCCAGCCAGTGCCATCTCAGATCCAAGTGCAGTCATCAAACACAGGTGTCAACAAGACCACCCAGACCACTTTTTGGGTGCTTGAAGCACCATCCGTCCACACAGGGCATGGTGGGCACTGGGATTTCTGATTAACGTGAGTCAGCAGCTGGAGGAGCAGGTCTGCTGCTGGCAGAGTGCTCCTCTCCAGACCTCATTTTGGCTCTTGGACTGTCAGCACAACCATTAACTGATAATTCAGAAATCATCTGTCAGAAGACACCGTTCCTCCTGTCAGGAAGCACTAGTTGTTGTTGGATATACCTGGAATAATCTGTTTCTTGGGTCAATGAATTCGGGCAGCTAAAAGGGATATACACAGGATTGTCTGGTACATTTTGCAAATGTAGAGTCTTCCACCTCCTGCCATTAGAAGTTTTCCAGTTTCTCATCTTGATAATTAAGCCTCTTATTTTCTTAAGAAATTAAGAGGTTGTGGACGGATTCTGCTCACGGTTACATCTGCCTGAAGCCAAGGTGCTGCATGCATGGAGTAGCTCCAGCATTATGGATTTGAAGCTGTAAATTAACCCCTCAGGAAGGCACATTTACATCATTGAGAATTTAAGGGTAATCACTTTTTAAAAAATTCTCAAGGACAATGACCCGCTTTTATATGGCTCCGTATTGAGAAAGAGAGTGAGCCACACTACTACAGGAGTGACCTGTGTGAAGCAGTGTGTTTTGAATGAGGGATGCCTCTCAGAGTGAGCCTGTGTGCCAGCAGTAGTAGGTTTTACTTTTAAAACCAAGCAGTCAGTGAAATGATGGACTGCTGATGCTCTGTAGGACACAAAGCAAAAGGAGCTCCAAAGCATACGACCTACATCACAGCAAATTATTTTTACTTGACCATTACCCACAGGTAATGAAGCTAATGAGCTGCCGAGAAGCTGCCAACCTGGTGTTGGTCTCAAGTGGCGATGGCCTGAATCCATTCCCATTGCAGAGAATGATGAGTTGATGGAGTATTCGGACCAGCCTCAAACCCTTCATTTGTCTGGTTTGGAGTTAAATTTTGTGGGGTGTAGGAATAACCAGTGGAAAGGAATGATTAAACACTTAGGAATTTAAGGTCATGTTTGCAAGCTGAATTACTGCTGTAAGGAAGGGACTCTCTCAGGTGATGGGTGTTTCTGCCACTTTGCCATTGCACAGTCAGTGCTGCCAATTTAACTGACTCCAACCCCCATTCTGCTGCTCCTGGCTCTCTATGGTTTCTGCCTCCAAGCAAGCTGCAGAGGAGAAGAAGGGAAACCAGAAAAGCTGCTACCACACCAGGATGAGCACACAGCTCACCCAGATGAGCTGTAGTCAGTCATTATGTTTTTCCATCTTCCTTTTGCCTTGCAATGTCATGTTCACATCTAAGTATGATCTGACAGTGCAAATGCTTGGTATCATTTTAATATTTATTCCCATGAATAACGCCTCCAAAATGAAAGAATTAGTGTTTGCATGATCAAAGCCACTGTAAACTCTGTGTTCTCTGAGGTGGCAAGTGTGTTTTATATTTGCTCCCTAAGCTGCTTTGAACACTGCGGCCACTGCAAAAATAATGTATAACAATGAGTTTTCAATAACCATGCTTCACAGTTCTTCACTGATGAGAAGGGTAAATGTCTGATTTGATCATAATTTTGGTGGGGTTTCTTTTCCTTTACTGGCTTGTTATATAAGCATGAGTGAGGTACGGTGCCCTGGGTTTTATTTGAGGCATAGGCATCAAACTCATTCACAAAATGCTCCCCATTATTGCATGTAATTGAAAAATAGAAAAGAATGGTCTCTTTGGGAGTTTAACATATATGATTTCTTTTAAAGAGCTAAAGCTGTGGGAGATAGGCAGCATTAATTCTGTGCATGCCCTTTTTAACTTGCATTATTTTTTAATCCTTTCAATAACTGAAGACCCAACGTTCCTAGTTAAATGCACTTTTTTTTTTTTAAATTAATGCTTAAAGTCCAATGTCAGGTCACTTTCCCTAAATGTGACTTGGATACTTAACTTTATTGCTCATTGATTTATGTTATGGCAGGACCCAGCAATATCAGTCATTGTGCTAGATACTCTACAGTCTTCTGACAAAGATGATGGCCCAGTCTACATGATCAGAAACAACAGCTGGACAAAAGCAATAAACAACAGCTCCCAGGCAGAGAGGGATGTAGGAGGAAGACAAGGCCAAGAGGGCAAGTTCAGATTATGTTGTTGTGGAGTTTTGCAGAAGCCACCACCTCATTTTCCCAGCAAACCTTCTCCTTGTCTGTTGCACATAGCTTATTAAAAATTTAAATCACTATAAAGTGATGAAAAAGTAAAAGTAGCACTGAAGAAGGGGGTGGAGGATGAAGCAGGCTCTTGGTGGGAACTGTATTTTATTAAATGGTCCGTGGTAGGAAAACATTTGGAGATGACTCTCAAAGTTTCTCTCCTGCTTCAGTTTTTTTGTCTCTGGGAGAAATTATCTCGCTGCCTTTCCTGACTGTAGTGATTCACAGGACAAATATGTGCTGAGGTTGCAACTCGGCATGAAGTGACGGGTTGGGGTGTACAGAGGCCCCACACAAGGGATGCCATACAAATGCACTGAGAAGGTCTTTCCTTTTCGGGGTTGAAGCTCTCCTGCTTCAGTTTTTTTGTCTCTGAGAGAAATTATCTCGCTGCCTTTCCTGACTGTAGTGATTCACAGGACAAATATGTGCTGAGGTTGCAACTCGGCATGAAGTGACGGGTTGGGGTGTTACAGAGGCCCCACACAAGGGATGCCATACAAATGCACTGAGAAGGTCTTTCCTTTTCTGGTGCCTGCAGGGGGTGCCAGTGGAAACACCCCTTTCACACCCTGGGACAAAGTCGTTCTCATTCCCTGCCAGGATGAAGCCAGGGAAGTTTCTTGTTGCCAACCTTGCAGCATCTGGGAATGGCACAGAGTGGGAGAGGGTGGGAGGAGAGAAAAGATGTTATTGAAGATCATAGGTCAAGTTCTGGGAAACTCTTTAAACTTACCCCAGGTTTGTCTACTTAGCATTTCATCAAAAAGCAGCCATGTTTTCAACAAGTCTCTGAAGCCTGTCTCTCCAGTAAAGCCCATTACGTTTTGTGCTGCACAACTTTGATCTCACGGAACAGTCTCTTTATATTAAGTAATAAGGCATCATTTGGTTTGCATTTCATCCATTCTTTATCACATTTACATTCAGGTAATTGCTTCCACATGCTCTTTAGTAAAAGAAAAATCCAACTGCAGTTCAAGCATGTTTATGTTTATGGATGGATCGAGTATGTCAAGTGTGGACACTTTATTTTTTTTTCTCCAAAGTGACCAATCCTCAAAGACTGCTTTCGAGGGTGGAGGAGAAGGGGATTCAGTAATACAGGTTTCAAAACTTTTCAAAATTGCTCCCAACTGAGATGGTTTTCAAAGCCCTGATTTAGCATACACAAAACTTTAACGCTTGCCATGCCATCACGTTTATGTCGGGGTAGGCCTCCCATGCATTCAGTTGTGTGTCACTATTTAATATGGCAAAAGCTTTAACTCTTTCTATGCTATGAGCTGTAAATAAGCTAAGCCTGTGAGTATTTCTCCAAAGTGGAAGAAAGCTGTATGTTGTCTTTCCTAGGAATTTGGGGTGAGTAACTCCACTTGTCTCCTGTGCTGCTACCAGAAAGAGAAGTAGTTTGCCAACTACTGCATGAATTGTGAGAATAGCAGTGTGAACATATTAATGCTAAAATACAGGGATTTTTTTCTTCTTCTTCTCTTTTCATTAAAGCAATTGTTGAGAAGGAGTGGAAACAAAGTACGGGCTGTACTGGAAGATGTAGAACAGATCCGTGTTCTGAGAGCTATATAAAGATTCATCTTCATAGACCGACAGTTGTTGTCAGTGGAGTTGACTTTTTTTTCCTTTTGCTAATGTTAATGGAAATGTACTAGCACAATTTATCAGAGACATTTACAGTTGTTAAGATGGAGTGAAATGGAAAGAAGCTGTGAGAAGATAAACCCAGGAGATTTGACACCTGCTTAGGTGACAGGAAGCATGAACTGAGAGAAAAATCTCTTATTCTAGGGTCATGGAAAACTTTGCCAAATTCTATTGTTTAGGAACTCTAGTAAATGTTTTAAGAGTGTTGCTGGTCTTTTTTTACTGATGTTGGGTGTGGGGGTTTTTTTTGGGGGGGGAAGGTGGGAGAGTGTTTTTTTGTTTCTCTGAGGGAAGGAGCATTTTAACCAGTCCCTCTTTTAAGCACAGTGTACTGAGTCAGTCACAATCACCAGGATCTTAAATCTCTCAACTGTATTTGTACAGTAAGTAGGACAGAGGGCCTAGCAATCTGATTTGCTTCTGGCACTGCTCTGTGCACTTAAGAGAAGTGCTACTATAGTATGTAAATCTCTCATTTCTGCTTGGGCACCAAGTGGCCTCCAAAAAGTCCCACACAGATCATCTGTTTATCCTGGGCACTTATTGTAATACAGGAGCACTTCATAGTCCTTAACGCAGGCTTCCTACTACTATCCCTAGAAAGTAAGACAGCAATAAGGAGTTGTTCAGTAACTTAGGTCTTGTGAAATGCAGGTCTAGAGGGACTTAGATGAAGGACATATCCTCAGGACCAGTGTCTTACAGGCTAGCAGAAAGGTCCCAGCACCTGATCTGGGATGGCAATTTTTAGCAAGTTAAGGACACAGGTGCAAGCCCAAGGATGGCAGCTGTGTGAGATAGGATGGAGAAGGGGGAGCGGCCTCTCCCGGCTGGGAGAGCAGTTTGGCTCCAGCTCCACCAGCAGTGACCCTCCCACTGCACTGCCCTACAGGAAACAGTTCCTGAGCCCTGATGTCTGCAAGGACAAAGGTTGCATCCCAATGTGGGAAATATATCTTTCCCTTGCAAACATGAGGCTGGCTTATTTGCCACATTGTGCCACAGGTTTAGGTTGATTGATTGATTTACTTATTTATTTATGATCTACATGTAAAACTTAGCATGACTGAGTGCTGCACAGACTAGAAAATGATGAGACCATTTGCTTGGCTGCATGAGCTGATGCATGCGGTCACTTGGCCACTGCTGTCATATAGTTCTGAGATCCAGGGATAGATTTTCTTTATTAAATGTCACATATTATGAACACTTTCAAAATTCAAGTGCAGATGTGTTGGAGAATATGAATTTCTGCAAGGGCCACCAGAAGAATTATTTCATATTGAGAAAAGCCAGAATACAAAGAAGGATCTCCGATAGTTTTTCATGTATCTTTGTGTATTTGTCCTTGAGCAAAGAAGTACAATTAGAAGAATCAAGTTTGTTGTAAAAAATACTGCATTTTTATTAGCCTTTAACCGATGGACAAGGACTAGTCCATTTCTGAGGCACACAAATTGTCCATAATTTGTTTTTCTATCCCATAGGTACTTTTCATAGGGTAGTCTAAAAATTTTATGGTTTTATTTATTTATTTTATGTATTTTTTTATACCTTTTATACCTTTTCATACCTTTGGTCATCACTGGCAGAGGGAGGATGTCTTGGAGTGGTCCATTCATAATGTGATGGACATCTTGAAGAGTAATGATAAATACCTGTTCTCTGACCATTAAGAGTGTGGATTCATAGGATAATTGAAGTGGGAGGGGAACTCAGCAGGTCTCTAGTCCAACCTCCTGTTCAAAGCAGGGTCAACTATGGGATCTGACCAGGTTGCTTAGGGCTTTATCCAGTTAAGTCTTGAAAACCTTCAAGGATGGAAACTGCACAGCCTCTGTGAGCAACCTGTTCCACTGCTCAGCTGTCCTCAAGTGGAAAATGACGTTAACTTCTGAACTACTCTGGTTTCAACTTACACTCACTGACTTTCATCTTCTCACCATGCATCACTGTGAAGAGACTGGCTCTCTCTTCTTGACAGCCTCCTCATAGGTGCTGGGGGGACTGCTTTTAGGTCTTCCCAAACCCATCTCTTCTCCAGGCTGAGCAAGCCCCAGTCCCTCAGCCTCTCCTCACAGGGAAAGCACTCCAGCCCTGACTGCCTTGGGAGCAGTGCCCTTTGGGGACCTAGAACTGAACAAGGTATCCAGGTGCATCCTAAGGAGTGCTGAGTAAAGGAATCTACTTGATCTGCTGCCTGTGTTCCTGTTCACATAGAAGTTTTCACATTTCTGCAGTAATGAGCTCTCCACGCTCTCCATCTGGGGAGCTGACACAGCCCCATCAGCTTGGTTGCCCACCTTAACACCAGCAGTCCCATCACAAGAGAGGTGTGCTAGCTGCTGTTATGG
Organism: Mesitornis unicolor; assembly: GCF_000695765.1. NCBI lineage: Eukaryota > Metazoa > Chordata > Aves > Mesitornithiformes > Mesitornithidae > Mesitornis > Mesitornis unicolor. Next base: position 37,540 of record NW_010181831.1, read on the forward strand.
AAGGGAAGGGGTTAATTTCTCCAGGCTTCTGCATAACCCTACACTTTCATCTCAGTAAATGGAAGGAATGTGATTAAATCGGTGTTGATACCAAGTCTGAGAACAGATGTGAGAGTGAATTGGCAGAGCTGGAATTCAGACGGGATGAAAATAGCAAGAGAGAGTGGGTGGAAACTGTCACACGTTTGTGTTACAGGTACTTGGTCTAGACCCCAGCATTTGAAGAGAGTCCTACATTTTTGTTACGAATTCTTATTAATCCAGTTTCTCTTGTTAACACGGCTTTTTTTCCCTATTATTCATGTCCAGCAGTTCAAGCCTCCTCTGCCCTGAAAGACAACTCGGGTAAAAAGTGCCTTTCAGCTCCAAGCAGGCAATAAGGTGTAAATATTGCCAATTTTCCTGCCTCTCACACAAGGCAATACTTGAACTCATTCACTCCCATTTATAGATAGGGAAACTGAGGCACACAGTGCAAATGTTTTTAAAAACAACCAAGCAAAACAACCCCAACCACTACAGGCTGCTCTTACTCCCTTCGTAGAAGCAACTGAAAGACTCTGCAGAGCAAAGGCCATTTTTGCACAGGGCATGTGCAATCTATATTTTCTTTAGGACCTGCCTTTTCTCTTAGTTATTGCCCGTTGCCTTCAATCTGTCTGTGGTGTTAGGTCTATTGGTTTTGATTGGGTTTTGGTTTGGTTTTTTTTGTTGTTGGTTTTTTTCCCCTGGCAGTGACGACTGTCTTGTAACAGAGCAAATGCTTAAAATCAGCCCAGGCTGCCCATTGACAGGCTAACAGATGCACTTGTAACTTAGCCACAGGGACATAGCAAGATTTCCATCAAAGGGTGGAAAGACTCATGTGGCTTGGACATAAAATTAAGCCTTCAAAGGACCCACCACTCCTTCAGCAACCTGTGTCAGTCTTACCACCACCCATGCCCTTGGTGGATTTTTCAGCATTTACATCACTGCTCCGGAAAGTTAACAGCACTCTTCTCACAGCTTTATGCAGAAGTAGTACCAGCTGTAGTCAGCGAAAAGTAGAGTACTGCAAACACAGGTCTTGGCAGCGAAGTGAAGAGAGAACAGACCATCAACAGAAAAATTTGGTATTGCATTTATTTGTAACTCCTTAAGCTCCCCAGCAGTTTGTTCTACAGATGACTAAGAATTAGGGGTTTTGCTGATATGAGGTATGGGGACAGCACTGTTTTTGCATAAAGAGATGAGGAAAATCAATTGCAGTTCCCCAGGGGCAGATATATTGGTTGAGAAGGTCACCAAATACTTGTAGTTGCTCAACGGACTTGGAACCAGACCCCCTCTGCATTGCATCACTGCTCAGCTCTGCCCTGAGAAGGAAAAGAAACCCCTGCACTGGGGAAAGGCTCTTTATGCTCTCCAAAACGGTCCTACCAAGGTCAGAAGAAAGAAGAGAGGGAGGCATTCAGCACACCCAAAGAGCCATATTCTGTTTGTATCGTTCACAGCCACATACCAAGGATTACTCTGGGCCATGTTGTTGAATACAAGTGTGCTTGTAGCTCTTGCTCTGGAGAAATAGGTCGAAAACTGTTCAGGCTTTACAGAAGATATTACTGTTGCAATGCTGTCAAGGTCACTGTCAGCCTGGGTTATCTGCTGTGTAAGTGCTAGCCACACAAATCAGGCTTAGCTAAGGGCTATAATTCATACACTCAGCATTTTGTGGATTATGTCCTTTAGCTTTCCTTCATTGCCATGTTGGATATTCATCTAGCTCTGGTGTATGACTGTTGCAATTTCTCTTTGGGGTAATATTCCCATGTGGAGCAGTGTTTCTCTGTATGTTCCATAATCACAGGCATACAAACTCGCCCTGTATGAGTAATTTTATGTATAATGCTTATTGTTATCTTTGAATGCAGATGGTTCACCTTTGGATGAAACAATAGAAAAATGCAGGTTACAGAGGCAAAAAAAAAAAGTCAATGTAAATGTTACAAAACCCACAAGAAATATTAACAAGGAGGTTCCTGTGGTTAAGGCACCCAGAGAAGAGTCAGGAAACCTCGGAGCTCTTCCTGATTCTGATCCAGACTTCTTCATAAGTTTTCTGATTTCCAGGTGTCTTAGCTTTTATTTATGAAGCCAAGATTATGGTATTTCCCACCTCATGGATTTATTGAGATTAACTGAGTTCCTTTTTCTAAAAAGTATTGTAAGAAAGTATTACAAAGAACAGTTCTAGCATACACGTATACTTTTATATTACCTTACAAAACTAAAGGCATCAATAATGAAAAGAGTGGTGGAAAATAAAACAGTTTTCTTTCTGTCCAACAAAGCAATTAAGCTGTATAATCAAAACAGTCTCTCAATTGTGTAATCCACCACACGTTCCCTTTAATAATGAAGTGTTAAGAGTATAAAGAATGCGTGCCTGTGCTCATCCCCTGAATGAGGAGCTAGCTGGGGCAGTAATTTTGAAATAGGCTATTTAAATCCACAGCTCCATATTGCAAGGAAAGAACTGTCTCTTCTGAGATACTGTGCTGAAAAACGTGTGTACCTCATTCTGTAAAACTTTTAGCCAAGATGTGATTTCTTATTTTTTTTTTCCTGTTACTGCTGAAGTTGCTGTAGTATATTAGCCTATGTACTTCAGTTGTCTGGTTCTCATTCATAATATTTCCAGGTAATGTTAGTTTTTGTCCTACAGTGCCATAATGGCTTCTTTACACCCCAGATGTGCAGGCATCTTTGTTGCTGTAGAATGTTGCCTATTTCTCTCCAGCTCTGAGATTCAGTCAAGCATCTCGGCATAAGGCTTTCTCACTGCTCACTCTTTCTAAACTCTTTTAACGCATTTAAGTGGCCTTGAACATGATCACTTCTACTGCACAGCTGGGCCTACAGCAAATCCCCAGAATCAACAAGAATTGAACTTCTGAGCCCGAAATTTGTCTCCCAGTGTTGGTGCCTCAGGCCCATTCTTCGGTATTGCAGAAAGATTGGCTTGGGGAACAAATAATGGGCATAGTTCTTTACACAATGTTCTGTCCTATCTGATCTGATCTTATATATACATCTGAAAAAATAGCTTTTAAAGTGTTTCAGCCTTTGCCACTGGTCTATTTTCTACCCTTTTCAACTGAATTTTCCCTTCCTTCCTCTTGTTAGCTCTCCTAAAATTGTTAATAATAATTTAAAAATAAACAAAAAAACTATAACTGTCAGGTACTAAGCCTTTCTAACCAAATGACAAAATCTGATGTACCTTAGGTCAGTTATTACACGTTCACATGTACTTTGTATTATTGCCACCTAAATGTACAGGTCATCTGTGGTGGTGCTCCACATTTAAAAGTGACCATGGATAGACTGAAACACTCTTGTATTTTCCTTAATAACTTACCTGTCAGGAGGGAACTGGTGTTTTAGAATGTACTTTGGACAGAAACTGTAATTTTGAGGAAAATTTAAATTATCTGAGTTCCTTAGAAATGTATAAAAGTATCCATTGCTTAATCAATTATACACATATGCATGCTGTCTCCCACAGAAGAGGCTGGATCAGGCATCTACATTATTTGATGTAATTACGTTGGTTGTAAAATAAAATGCAATTGATATGGAGTATTTCTGTGTATGTGTCACACACAAACAAATGGATATTACCTCTGAATTTTTATTTCAAGTATGTTACACACATTTATATGTAAAAATTGATTATAAAAAAGCAAATGTGGCATTAATTTACCATGCTGTAAGTAAATTACATATCCTTTGTAATCATTTTTCTGATCAGGAGCCCCTTGGCTCTCCACCAATGGAGACACCTACCCTGCTCACAGAGGCTCTACTGAGTGATACACAGTTCTTTCCTTCCATCAGCTACAAAATTAGTCAAAGGATTACAGAAAGGGACTCCTTGTCACAGCCTGGAATTCCAAACTGCATCAAAAATCTTAATATTTTAGTTTAACTCTTGAAGATTTTTCTTTAAGATTGTGTTTATAAGTGCTTGCAAATACTCATGTTTTGGCTCAAATTCTCATATTGTGGCATAAACATCCACAGCTACTTGAGATTCCTCTTGCATCACCTTCTGCACCAGCAGCCTGGTAAGGGAGATCCCTTGATTCCAGAATCTCTCTTGCTTTCTTTAGTCCAAGAGGACAAGTCTTCCCTCTCTCATATTGTGTGCCTGAGTTCAGCTTTTCTCAAGTCCTTGTTTCACATAACCACATGCTGTCAGCTCCAAAAGTAGGTGCTCATATGCCCCATCTTCTAGTCCTTTCTCTTGGCTGACTCAGTACATCCCAAAGGTACAGACAGTTGATTTCTTCTCACGTCATTGCAACATGTCATTGCAACTGGTGTCACATACATATGACTTTGTGTTTTATAAACCACAAAATAGGTCATCTTTACATGTCCTTAATAATACAGACTGCTTCATTCTTGGTTTTGTTGCTTTAAAGTTAACATCTTTGTTGAAGCTTCCTATAGATTGACCTATCTAGAGATGCCTCCGCGAAGTAGCTGATGGACCCATTATGCAAATATGTCCTTACTTTTCTTGCAGGAATATAAAGTTCCTCTCAGTCCAGAAAGATTTCCAGAATATTTTCTAGTTTCTTACATTTCAGCCTGTTTGTCACTCTTGAGATTTAAAAACAAATGTTGATTTGATCCAGCCAAGACAAGACCATGAAGTTACCTCTTCAGCTTACTTGAACATCCCATGACAAGTTACATCCCATTTGCAGTAAAGCAACTCATCCTGAAGCAGGCTCAGAGCAGAGACAGCCCCGCACATTTAGCTTCTCATTCTGCAGCACCTGTTGCGTTTGCTTTTGAAAGATGAGAGCTATTAGTTCAGCAAAGAGCTCAATGTTCTGGCTTTGCACTGCCACGGTCTCTTACAATCTTGTCTTCATATCACGGGAGTGTTCTTGCTCAGAACAAGAGGGCTGCATGACAGAGTGAAGTAAAGTTGATAACAACTTCATTACAGCATCATAACACTGTCGTGTAGCTGTAATGGTATTTCTTAGCCACCTAACTCCCAAAGGTTACTGTAGTGCATAACAACGCTTTTCTAAAAGCTTGTCCAGCACAAGCAGATCACTGACAGGTTGCCTATGCTTTCAGGCTTTTCTGAAGAGGTCATATATTATCATTTATTTCCTCTTTGTACCACTTGGCCATCCCACTCATGTTGTGTTTACTGATGAGCCCACAGTGCTGTCATCATCCACTTAGACGGAACTTGAAGTAAGCCCATTTTTGCAAGAGCTATTGCTGTTTAAATCCTGGAAAGTTGTCATTTCATGTGCATTGATGAGGGTGAGCATGTGTTTCGTATCTGGTCTGGTTTTTTGATAATTGGGAGACATACTTTCTTTTCTTAGACATTTCTAAAACAGAAAACAGAAAGGCAAGCTTAAAACTGAGGGTTCCTATGAAAAACAATTGGTTTTTTCAGTGTGAAAGTGTTGCTTTTCTCCTTGCTAACCATACTTTACAACTCTTCCATTTGTTTGTCACCAGAAGCACCCAATACAAAGAAAAGCTGCAGCTGCTTACTCAATCAAGGAGCTTCATAGGACAAAAGCCTTGGTCACAATAGGAAATTTATCTTTAATTCAAGTTTTCATATGAACAGGCCTTGCATCAAGCACTTGCAAGTGTTTCCACCCACCTTCAATACGGGTCAGTGCCCAAAATAATTTCATCAAGTTGTCAAAGTAAAGCCCCAGTTCTGACACCAGCCTTAAATTTAGTATCGCTGTTGAGCTTGGTGGAGATTAGGCACAATCTCCAATAGAGGAGAGGACAACACAACCCATAAGAACTTAACAGGTATTTTAAATAATGAAGCTCACTTTTGAGAACAGGGCAATACTAAACTTTGATGAAAGCTAGGCTGATACCTGAGACAGGACCTCACCCAAGAGTAAGATACAAGTAATTCAACCAGAGTTATTATCTTCACGACACAGCTCTGCTTTTTTTTAACTGCACCACTAAAACTGGGACATTTTTACGTATGGGTAGGAGAGGTTTCTGTAGGAATCTGAAGTGCTTTCAGGACACTGAACAGAACAGGGGCAATCTGTCTCTTCTGAGTGATATCCTTGCTTTCATACTTTCATCCTAACAAATTCCTACAAGATTTATCTTGTCAAACTTTAGTCTGAACGGCACAAATTACTGGCAGGATTGTCAATCTAACAAAGAGACAGGCATAAATTTAATTGCTCCCTGAAGATACATGAAAAGCTACATTTAGCTGCAGCTAATTAGATACTCTCCAATCAACAGTTATGATTCATCTGCTGGGCAGCAAAACAAGATGACAAATATGAAATAGGCAGCAAAAGTCAAATCTGACCTCTCAAAATGCTGAGGTTGGTTTTGTCTTGTTTTTAATTAGAAATGCAGCCGGTGTTGCACTGTGCCCTAGGTTCATGTTGCCTCTAAGCCAGGAGATGCAGAGCTCTGCACAAGGGGTTGACCTTACCGCTACTGCAGATCAAGCATAAGTTTCCTTCTGTGAAGTAAGCTTTGCAAATAGCTCTTCTCCCCACCTGTTCCAGGACTACCAGTCAGGATTAAGTTTATGGATAAAGCCCCAAGGAGGTTCTTTTCCAAGGATTTTAGAATGTCTTTCTTTAAGAAGAAAGACTGAGCTTCACAAAAATGACCATTTGAAATGGGGTTGTCACCAAATGACAGGTATGGAAATAGAGGAAAAAAATAGGCGGATTTGAACTTGTCCATGACACCACCACACAGAGCGATGCCATAGGTGGGGATCCCAGAGGCCTGCACCTCCATCTTGGGCAAATGCTGTTCCCAAACACCAAACCAAAGGAGCTGTATTGATGTACCCTTAAAATGAAGAGGAGCTTGCACACAGAGTAACTGGAAGTAGAAATGGGCAGCAGGATACATGAAAATAACTGTCTGGTTTGAGTTAGATCAGGGTGCAGGGAAATGTTTTCTCTCTTTGGAGCTTCCTCCTATGCTCCTCACTCACCTGAGTTTCCTTCTGGCTTTGAAAATACTGCGAGAGTATTTAAAGAATTTGATCACAAATTAAATAGGAACACTAGCTTCTGACTGGGTTTGTTAAGGTGGTGCTAGCAGAGAAAATGAGTGGGTTTTTTTCGTTGGTTTTGGTTTGTCAGTTTGTTTAGGACAAAAGGAATTACTTACACAGGTAAAAAAGATGAGCAGCAAGTAAAAAATCCCAAGGCAAGTCAGCATGAAAAGCTCAGCTTTGTATTTTTTTAATTTTTCATCTTCTATTCCAGGACAACCTGAAATGTAAAGTAAGGTGTTACACTCTCCTCATGTTTGTAAAATATATTTAAATTGTTGCCTTCATGCAACACCACATGGAGCACAAGACAGTAAAGAGTCTCTACTGTACCTGTTACTTTTAATGTGACTATGCTGCTCAGATTGCGATCTCCACTCTGCTCCCCCAAAGCACACTTATATGTCCCACTGTTTTGGCTGGTTGCATTTTTGATCCTCAGTGAAAAGAAGGTGTCATTGGAGAGCTCCAGGGACCCCTCAAGTTCTTTTGGATAATGCGATTCCACATCAAGGACTTTCCATGCAATTCCTTTGCCATCTCCAGCCATCTGGAAAACACATATTTCTTGTTTTGTGCAACAGTGTCATCCTGAGTTTTAGGGGAGAGATAGTTTTAAAGCTGGCTTACAGCTGAAAATGCAGAGGCTGAAGAGAGGTGGGGGGAACCTTAAAAGGGTCTAATATGTTCATGCTCACCATCAAAATGTATTTGCTTTTTTTATTAAATAGATACTAGAGAGCTATTCTGTAATAGCTTCTTAATCTGCTTCTTAATCTACCTGGACACAATCCTGGTAGAGATATGACATGATAAAAGGTAGCAGTAGAGTTTGCCCTCAAAGTGACTACACAGAGTCCCCAAAAGATTTCAGAGAGAGACAGACCACAGGGACAGAGCTGAGGCAGCAGGAGGCAGCCCTACCCAGCTGCTTAGCGGTGGCTCCGGGGACGAGAGGTCCCCAGGAGAGCATGGCAGCAGGCAGGTAAGCTCCACCACGCTTTCCGCCATGCACTGATGGGAATTAAACCTGCCCACCCAGCAGGCATACCACACTGTGCCAGCTCTGCTAGCACGGGCTGGCATCCTCCCAGAGACCTCGCAGCCGTTGTGGGCACACAGCCCTGGAAACTGCACTGCCCTGTGCCAGCTTCTGTGCCACTGACCCCAGAAACCATCTCCTCTCTGGAGAAATGGGGTTTTTTCCCCCTCTCCTCCCCTTCGCTCTTTGTTGGAACCAGAGAACAAAAATTGCTTCGATTCCTCCAGATTCAGTTGCGTGAAGGTCACAAGCAGGTTCTGGTGCACTTGGGGAGCACTTGTGTGTTGAATTTCTTAATTGTAACCAGAAGACCTACATTCTTTGGCATTGCTGAGAGGCTGCTGGAGGAATGAAGTGTATTCCCAGAACAGTTTGTACTGTGAGGTGATAGGATGCAGTGAAAATGACAATTGGCTGGGAACCACGAAGAAGAGAGAAATCACTAACTTGATTTGAAAGATGGGAGAAGGGTTTGAATTAGCCCATGTCCATTCTTATTCATCAACACTGCTCTCTGGGATTCAAGGCAGCGTGCTCTCCATGAAGGTTTCCCAAGTAATGAATTCAGTCTTTCTGTGGACCAGCAGAGCCAGAGCCAGCTCATAGAGTCCAAGGTTCAGCTTTTCAGCCAAACCTATAACTAATGTAAGCCAAGCCTTTTTTATTATTATTATTTTAATAGGCACATTTTTGGGTTCCATGTCAGTGTTTACTTTATCAGTATAGCTACTGCACCAGGGTATAACAGTTACACTGCAAGTTATTAAAATTAACACAATTTTCTCATACTGAGGCTGGAAGTATCTTGTTTCTTTTTCATGTATTTGCATGAGCAAAGCATACTCAGGAGTCTAGGGAGGAATATGGGCCTGATGCTCCATCATACTTTGCTACTTTTGTAGCCCTAAAATGGTGTAAAAAAGCTGCAAGTTGGGGAACTTTTCAGGAACTGGGGAATTAGACTGAAGCACAAGATTTTCATCATGGTAAAGACCCTTTCTCAGAAAGGTTGGGATTTTTTAGTGCATCAACTGAAACATACAGCAGTAATTCCCTGGGGCTTTCCATACTTTACCCAGGGAGGGAAAAAAGTACCTTCTTCCTCTTAATCCCCCAGTAAATTTTACTTAGCTTCTCTTTCTTATTACATTCAACCCCAAGCAGCTGTGAGACAAGCAGTATCTATGGTGGCTTTCAGGCTGTAGGAACTTTGCTGTGCTACAGGGATTTAGACATTTTCAGACCCTGCAAGTTGTCAGAGATGTGGCCAGAGGAATTCCAGCACCCAGGCTGGGCTCAGCTCTGGTTACAAGTAGGTCAACAGCAGTTAAGTGGATAAAGTCGACCTCCCTCAGATCTAATTTTTGCCACTCTCCCTTCCCTTACCACCCCCTTCCTCAGTGAAATTTAAAACTGCCTACAGGGCAATAAAGAAAGCTGGCCTGGCTGCCCTTCGCATTGCCCTAAAAGGCAGACAGTAGATCTGAGCTGCACACAGAAAATTAGTTTGGGTTTTTTGGTTGTTTTTCTTTCAATTCACTGGTAACATAAATAATTGCTGTCTTGGGTAGTAAATGGTGCTGTAACTCTTGTGGCTGTGATCTGGGAATCAGAAAACACTTTGATCTTTCTGTATGCAATTGTAATCACCACTGCTAGTATAAGGGAAAAGTAATGAAGTCCACACATCCTACGCCTGACCATGCGCTTATCCCCTGTGAGAAATTTAGTAAATTATTTAACTTCCCTATCTTACAGAGACAGGACTGATGATTGCTTCCAAAGCGTTTTGAATGCTCAGTGTAAGCACAGTCGCTGTCACAAGTACAGTGACGGTGACCCTGGAGACAAGAAAGTCAGAACTTTGCCTTACACAGACCCGCTCTGTGTAAGGCAAAATGCTGTCCCCGAAGCTGCACTAACAACATGCCATTCCCCAAAATAGAAGAAAAAGGTACTTTGTGGCCTATTCAGGCTACTTCACTTGTGGAGAAACTATCTGCCATCTAGATGGGGGTCACGAACCTTTGCATTTGGGGAGGAGGAGGAAGAGTTCATATGTGTGGGTTTGATTGAGGGTTTGCATGCCTCTCTTTTGCCATTAAATCTCCCCTTTACTGAAAAGCAAAGGCAGTTCGTGGTGGTGCTGGTATGCCCAGCAGCCTCCCTACATTTTTTAGGGTACAGAGACATCTGGTGGCATGTTCCCAGCCTCTACATGCAGCGCATCCACCCCTCCACAGAAGTCACAGCAACCCTTTCTCTGATGCCTGAACCAAGCCTTTTTCCACTGCAATCTTATCTCCTATTATCTTACCAAAAAGAAAAAAAAATCATCCCTTCCCTTTTAAAATTCTCTAAGTAGCAAGAAAATATCTGAACAAATTTGCAGAGTGTCCCCATATCCCAGCTGTGTGAAAGGAAGTCCATGAGATGTTCAGTAAGGTCATCATTCTGCCTCTTGCTCTATTCAAGCTAACCTCTTTTCCCCCCAAACCTAATTAAAATTATGAAAATGCCACTTTGTTTGCCACCTCCTGTGAATTACTTGGCAGACTCTCACTAGACAGATCATTTCACAGCTCAAGCTCCTGTGATAATCCAGCGCTAATTCATGCCAAGTGTCCTCCAGGTGATACCACAGCCCAAGGTAAATGCTAGGGGGTTTACCTAATTAATTCCACACAAGCTTAGGAGGATCGAAGCGAATGCTGTTGGTGGCAGCAATCCACTTGTGTAGGGACCATCCTTTTCTTTAATCAGCAACAAAATATTTTCCACTTATGGTTCGTTTGTATTTCATTTCCTCTCCACAGTGTGGGCCACCTCCCCCTGCTATCCACTGCCAATGAGAGGAGGAAAGGGAGGTGGTCTTTTCCTGTTCTCATATTTGATGTTAATGGCTTTACCAAAATTCAAAAGGCAAATCATGACTCTTGCAGGGACACTACTGAATCTATTTGCATAAAAAGAGATTCATTTCCATGTTGGCTGCTGGGGGGTTACTGAAGCAAGAATTTTGCTGGGAAATGAGGACCTGCCGGCTGGCAGCATCATTCCCGCTGTCTGCATAAAACTACCCATTAAGAAAATTATAAAACAAAAGAGATGTGAGTTTATGTTTATTGTCACATATACATTGGCCAGTGGCAACGTCTGTGACGGGCTTTTTCAGAAATCAGCTGGGGGACTAAATCTGTTGTTTTCCATCACCTCCATAGCAATGAGAGGAAATGCTGCCCCCAGGGAATGATACCGTCTAACACCTTCATTAACAACCTGGACACTGGGACAGAGAACGTGCTCCAAAAGTCTCCAGATGACACAAAGCTAGGAGGAGTGGCTGATACACCAGAAGATCGTGTTGTCATCCAGAGGGACCTCGACAGGCTGAGGATACGGTCTGAGAGGAAGTCCAGCCAGTGGAAATGCGAAGTTCTGCTTCTGGGGAGGAATAACCCCAGGCACCAGAACAGGCTGGGGCAGACTTGCTGGAAAGACCTGGACATGTGGATATCAAGCTGACCGTGAGTCAGTGATGAGCCCTTGTGGCAAAGAAGGGCAACAGCTTCTGGGGATGCACTAGGCAGAACATCTCCAGCAGGTCAAAGGAGATGATCCTTTCACTCTGCTCAGCCCTGCTCGGACACATCTGGAGTGCTGGGTCCAGTGCTGGGCTCCCCAGTACAAAAGAGACATGGACATACTGGAGAGAGTCCAGCGAAGGGACACAATGATGATCAAAGATTTGGAGCATCTGACTTATTAGAAGAGGCTGAGAGAGCTGGGAGTGTTCAGCCTGGAGAAGACCAGGCTCAGGGGCATTTGATCAGTATGTACCTGTTGGCCAGGGAGATAAGGAAGCTGAAGCCAGACTCTTTTCAATGGCCTCAAGAGACTAGATGAGAGACAATGGGCACAAACTGAAATTTAAGAAATTCCATTTAAACATAGGAAAAACCTTTTACTTTGGGGGTGGGGGTGGTTGAGCACTGGAATGGGCTTCCAAGAAAGGGTGAGAAGTCTCCATGCTTGGAGATATTCAAAACCCAACTGGACACAGCCCTGAGCAACCAGCTCGAGTTGCCTTATTTTAGTGAGATTAACTGAAAGTTATTCTAGTTCCCAAAAGCTTGGAAAGACTTGGTCTAAAGAGGCTGTGATTTTTGCCATGTGTATTCTCTAGTCAATTGACTGATTCCTGCTAAGTTTCTCCTTGCCCAGAGCTTTTTGGTAAGAGTAGCAGTGGTGATACAGTGGATATCAAAACGAGATAGGTCACTGACCTGATAGATTTCTGTTCTTTGACTGGATGAATTATGAGATATAGGTAGAATAATTAAGTCCCCAAAATTTAAGTGCTTTTCAGAAATTTTAATTTTTTTTTTCAGAAAACTAAAAACAGGGTGGAAGAAGGAGGAGGAACAGTTTTCTCAGTCCCAGCTGGCTGGGTTTTAGCTGCAGTTTTGAAAACTGCTATAGCATTACACGGTAGTGCCACTAAGCAAAGGCAATTCACACACACAGTAGTACTTACATCCAACTAATCAATTAAAACTTAATTTTAGCATGTGCATGTGAGAGGAAGAAGTTGTTAAGTCAACTCATGTTCCCTGCTCTCTTTTAATGCCTCTTCTCATGGAACTTTTCTCAGACTAAGGTGATACATTGGCTCACAGGTAAATCAAAGTGCCAATATAATCCACTTTTCCCATAGAAGCAAAATTATATTTCAGACTAAATGGTTCAGGTCCAAAACTGATGTCAGTTTTAAAGTGGAATGTATTAACATTAATTTATTTTCTTCTGAGTGTGGGATGATCGTAAATATGGTTTTGTTTAAAATTATACTAGGAATAATAGCCAAGTTGAAATTTCTAACTGCTAAAGAGATCTAAAAGCTATATACAGCCAGAAGGAATTTATTTTCTGAAGCAAATATCTAAAATTCTGGCAATGCCCAATAGCCAACATATAATGAATCACAACTGAGCTGACACTGCTTAATAGGTGTATTTTTCAGCACAAAAGCGCTTCCACATTTGATTAGTGCTGAAGGTGCATCCATATGGTTCCTATACAGTGTCATGTAGACATACCAATGTTAAATTTGAAAAAAACAGATGTAAATTGTGGGCACATGTGAGTGAACTCTGTGTTTTAGAGGGGAACTAAAAAAGAAGAAAAGAAAAACCAAAACCCAGCCCCAAAACAGCAGCAAAGGAACTGCATGTGACATGTAAGCCAGCTGGAAAAGCCCTCTGACTCAGTCATGCAGCCTCTCTAGTTTTGTTTGGCTTTTGGGTTTTTTTTAGCTAAGGTCATACAGCACCAGCTCATGTCAGACAAAAGAATTGTTTTGGTCATTAAATCATTTCCACTGCTCCCTTCCTGTCTAAATTATTCATGTGCTGGAGCTGCTTGGAGCTGAATGGATATCTGAGGAGCATTTGACCGTCTTTCTTCAGGTATGTTAGAAACAAGACTGAAGTAATTTAGCAACTATTTACCTATGTCAATAGATAATAGCTATGTACATCTAGCAAAGTAATTTCCTTTGAAGGAAGGTGTGATTAATAATAAATTTCTATAAGGTTCATTCTTATTTTGTAAGATGACTTCCCCCTCTAATTCTGCCACAATTTTACATCTTTCAGGAAAGTGTTATAAAGTTAGCAGACTCCTCTCCACTGACGTACAGCCTTCTTTCCTCTTCCTTAAGATTTGTTTCAGATTAAAACTTTTCTGGCTATCACATGAACAAAATAGTGAAATATCCATTGGGACTTCATTTGTGTGTGTTTAAACTTGGTTTTCAAACTGGATATGAAGTGATAATTATGAGGTTTTACGAAGTGGTTCTCATTTTCAATGTACTACACAAAGAAAAACTCTGCAGTTTTCAATAGCCCTCCGAGGCAGAAAGGTAAGTAAAGTTTCATTATCCAGATTCTTGTCTCATAGCTGGGCCATAGAGATTCAAACCAATATTTCCATACACAATTCCTAGTGCCTGGTTGCCTATGCAAAAATAACCTAGTTTTCCGTTCTTAGTTGGCAAACTTCCACACTGCTTATGTATGGGTTTACAGTATGTAGGTTGCCCAGCACTCCTAAAAATGGACCTCCTTTAAAGCGTACCACCATTATGAAAACTTCTCCCTAATTTTCTCACAACCACATAGTGAATGGGATGAGAACTGCACTAGGCTGGAAGAGGACTTGGTGCCCTACGTTCTCCTCAGTGTGATAGGCCTGCCTACTTCAGGTATTTCTAAGTAAAAATCATTTTATCTGAGCTGATTGACTGTGGTCCTGATTCTGCACAGAATTACTTGCATGTGTAACTTCATGCATGCAAGTAACACAATTAGCTCCAGGGATACTGGGTGCAGGACAGATTAAACACATGCACACCTTTTTGCAGTATGATACATTAGCAAAAGCGAAGGAACTGTTAAATGCACTCCTTCCTTTGCACATCCAGTTGAATTTTGACACCAGAATATTAACTCCTTTAAACAATTATTTCTCCATACAAAACTGAAAAAGCAAGTACTTTTAAATAGCATCCTTTTTAATTTTTTTTTCTTTAAAGTAGACTGTACCAAGCTATTTAGAAGTATCCCTTAAGTGGTCAGCGCATGCAGAGGTGCCAGTAGAAAGGAGGGAGTTTTTCGCCGAGTGTTCACCCTGCGCAACCAGCTGCACGTGCAGTACCGTAACGTTGTCGCCATCATTTTTTCAAAGCAGCAGACGCAAAGGTTAATCGCTTGCATTTACTGCGCAGTTCAAAGTGACCTCATACAAAAGATTTAGCCTAACAGCTGCTTGAACTTTACAGTCTGAAATTTCATACCGTTTGTTGGAATTACCTTTTAATTAGCCCTTTGGGGGTATCTGTGGTGTTTATTGATTAATCCTTCAGTAGTTGTTTTTTTTAAATAACAGCTTAATTCTCTATGCTGTGCAACCCAGTCATGCTCTGCCATTCCCCCACCCTTCTTTTGCAGTGTTGGGTGGGAACAGCAGCACACAGCTAAAACAGGGAGAAGAGAGAGTTTCAAGCTGCTACTTCTAGCTGCTTCTACTAGCCTTACAAGTAAAAGTATTGCTTTTTTGGTGCAAACCACTGAGCCTAAATAACTTTTTCCTGCCAAGAGCCAGGCTTTTTAGCTTTGGTGCTGTGCTTCTCCTAATATGGCTGTGACGGTGGCTTGGGCTAACCCCACCAAGAGTGGCATTAACTGCCTGTCCCCACTTCCTACCTCTCTCCTAGGATGAGTAACCAGAAGACTGCAGTACAATGTTGAGTGTTATCAGCCCCTGAGGATTCTGGCAAGAGCTGAAGATAGCTAGATTTTGTTACTTCTTGCAGTTTCAGCAGTGCCAGCAGAGGAAAAAAAAAGGCATGTCCTGTTATGCTGGACACTGCAAAAACAGCCTTTTCCTGAGCAGAACAGATGAAGAAGGAAGAGCAAGAAGACCACAGAAGGAAAGGAGATTGGCGGGACAGGGACAGGGGAGGTGCAGTGGCAGTCTGGACTGTAACAGCCTGACTGCTGTGAAGGGGAGCAGCACTAGCGAGGGCTGCCAAGGAAGGGGCACACACAGAAGGCGTAATCAAATACCACCTTCCCCTGCATGTGCAGTCTTCTTGTTTCCAGGTGCAACTGTAAAGAGCTACAAGACATTTCAGAATTGGGTCTACCAGGTTTCCTTACAGTCTTTCATCAGGACAATGGCTTTTGGCTCCTGTTTGCTGCCTGGCCCTCCCAGATGCCACTGAACACAGAAGGACATGCTTCTGGAGGATCCCCACACTTTAGCCTGCTGAAACTGTTTTTGTTTTTGTTGACTTCCAACACTGCTTTGGGGGAGAATTTTATGGATCTAGTTAACCTCTCTGTTTATTCTTCCTCCACTCCCTACCCCTTCTGCTGAACTCTACCACGTCCACCAGATTGCATGGTTTGGCCTGCAATGAGCTCCCTGCTCTGCCTAGACTCTCTGGGAAACTTGGGGCCTTAAATAATTTGCATGGATCTGTTTGGAAAATACATGTCCTTACCCAGCCTTTGAAGCAGAAAGCAAATTAAAAAAAGAATAAGTTGACACCTGTCCCAGCTCCCATAGTAATGTTCAACCAAATGCATTGCTCTCTCCTGTCTGTCTCCCACCTGCACTTAGTATTTTGGAAAAAGGAGGAGGCTACAGATGCTGCACTTGCTGGTGGGCTGGTAGCCACATGTTCAAAACAACTCTTTCAGAGTCAGGTACCTTTGGGTTGCAGTTGTTATCAAGTCACTAGGCAGATGCTCATTGTTGTACCAGCACTGAAACTCAGATGCATTGCAAGCTTCAACCACAGAAGCCCTATCTAATAATGCTGTCTGTTGGTTTACTGGAGGGAATAATTTTAAAACGGTATCTGACCAAACTGCTGGGGAAGTCAAGGCTGTGGTCTTATGTTCTGTCAGAGATAAATTAACAGTTTTCACCCACCAAAAAAGGGGCTTTTTTCCTTTCCCTTCTCTTCCACTTCTCTCACATCACATGAGAAAGTAATTTAACTCTGTCATGCACAAAATCTTTATTCACAGATAGATTTTCCACTATTATAACAAGCAACAGTAAGTTGACTTAACAGGCAACCTGAGAACCACCAGGACTGGCCCTTGGTAAGCAGCAGGAGTGCACAACAGGGAGCAAAGAATGGGGGAGAACAAAACCTTGCTTTTTCTCCTGGTAATCTGGCTCACACCACAAGCCAAAACAATGCAGTGAGATGCAAATACATAGTGCCATACAGCAAGTCAACAGCCACTTCTTCAACCACTGAGGAACTCTGCCTCTTTTTCTATGAGAAATTTTACCTTGAAAGCACTGAACAGGACCTTCTGCTCATTAGCCCATTGAACCTTATAGCCTTCCTGCAAAGAGGTGGTCAGCAGGGCTCTCCTGCTTTGGCGATGGGAATTCTGAACCAGAGCAGCCAAGATGTGACTTTTACTTTGCAAAGAGATAACTCCCAATTTCTAGTTCTCCATCTGCCTTCAGTATACCCTGCCCTTATGCCCACCCTCACTGGCTAAATCTTCCTAAAGGATAGCAAGTGCTTGATATTTCTTCTATTTCATAGAAAGTAAATCAGCTCCTGTTTGAGGGGAGATTAACCAAGACATAATATCACTGATGTTGCAAGGTTTAAATACCATTTTTTGTCCTGAAGAAAAATCCTGAAAAGACTCCTCTTTGGACTGGTATTTGGCAGGCTGTACACATGGCATCACTTGAATTCCGATCCCTGGAGGCCAGCAAGAGTTTGATAGAAAAGCAGGCCAAGAACAATTCAGAGATCACAGATAGTCTGTCTACAGTGACATGGAAAATGCCTGTTCTCTGTGATCAGCTCAAATGTTTGCACTGCTGCCTTATCTCTGCTGCACTGGCAGGAGGATGCCTCTTCATAAAATAACCCAGTTTGCACAAGACAAGCCAGTATCAGGCAGGAAAGCAAAGCAGACTGCTCAAGTAACTTAAGCTTTTTTCTTACTTTATACCAAGATGCTGTCTGGTAGGTGATTGAAGAGTCCCGAAGAACTTTACAGGGCAGCAGCACTTCTTCAGCACATCTCACAGCAACATCTGGGACTGCCACAGAAGCCCCACGGATCAAGCACCAAACTGCAAAGCACAGGTACACATTGCCTTTTAAACAGATTGCCTAGGTAATCCTTCCTGTCTTCCCAGAACATATCCCCACAAAATAAATGTGGAGGTGGGAAAACCAAAAACACACCAAAAACCCAAACAAACAAATAAACAACCCCCCATACAAACAAACAAAAAACAGAATGACAAATGCAAGGCTCCCCACTTACCATTGCACAGGATGATGAGCAGAGCACAGACAACTGAAGACATGGCTTTTGCAGCTTCAGATCACAGAGCAGCAACAGCGTGCCTCTTCACAGGATGGGCCGTGAGAGCAGAGTGAAACTGCTACTGCTTCTAGAGGGATATTTCTGGAGGCAGAATGGGGAATCCCCCCAGATGACCTATGGTGAAGTTCCCCGTCACAGGGAAAATCCCTACGTGCAGGAGCCAGTGCTCCTCCCATTAAATCTGTTAGGTCACTCCCATTTCTGCAACTGCCGGCACTGGTAGTACCTCACCTCCTTTGTTTTCTTCTTTTTTCCCCTCTCTGTGTTGATTTGAACAGAAATAAGTTTGATCATGGGGCACTGTGGGTCAATGTGAAGGGCATCAAAATCAGTAATTAAAGAGTCTCTCTCGAGTGACAAAACAGCAGGAGAAAGGGTTTGTCAGCCTCTCAAAATCCCCTCTCAACCATCTTTCTGAAGCTCTAACAGAACAGTGTCTCTGCAAAGGTTGGCAGTGACATTTCTGAAACCACATTTAAGCTGTGAGGTCATAACAACACGAGGACACTGTGAATTGGGGCTAAGGGCTAAGCAGGAATTTACAGCATGGCTGAGCAATACAGTCTCTATTTCTGCAGTGTTACAGATGTAACTCCCCATGTAGGCACTCATGACGTAGAAGACACATTTCTTCTTAGTGTATTTTGTCCTTTTCAAGACAAGCAGGGACAGCTAGAGAGACATAATCCTACCAAATTATATGCTGGAAAATTTCCTTATGAAAAAAAATCAAGGCAGCTCACAGAAGAGGAGTCGTTTGGACATCCCCTCTAGATATCTGGGGGGGGAGGGGGGGGGGGAAGAAGTCCTCTCCTTGTGATCTGTAAGAGCTGTTTCCCTGTGGAGAATTTTTGAGGAAGTCTGAGGTTGATCACAGAAGCACTTACAAATCATGAAACTCTGAAAGCTGCTGACATGTTATTTTTTGACAACAATTCTGGCTGCTCTCTTTAGGCTACTGAGATCATGATGGAGAAATGACATTTAAGAAAGGTTTTTTTGAGTTTTGGTGGGTGAAGCCTGTGTGTTAAGCCCCTTTTGAAAACCAGGTTCCTGGAAGCCACATAAGTCTGGGCACCCTAAAGGCAAATCACCTCTAGAAAGTTTTGTGAGGGGTAGTCAGTATGAGAAGTCCTCAGCATGCAAAAGTCCAACTCAGATAGGTAAATGCCGTGGGTGGGTAACACTTTCAAAAACTCCGGTCTGTTCTGTTAGGGAAGTCAGACAATAATTTCACTGGGGGCCTCACTGTTGAAATAACCTATTTATTTTTAAAGCTTTTTGCTTCTGTCTTTGTTGACCTGCATAGTAAATATAACAGGCTTTAAGCTTTATTTTTCTCTTTGTGTTTTCTGGTTTCAAGGTCCCAAATCCATTACTTAGAAGATAGGTACAACTAAAATGTAAATCCCAATGGATGTCTAACGGGAGAGAAAATCCTGGACTCTCAGTTTTTTCTCCTGTGTGAAATAATACAGTCCTTGAGAAGACAGAAGAGGGGTTGCTGAAGGAAATCGTGAAGAGAAGAGGGCTCCAGTTAATATATTTCACATCTGTTCTTCACTAAAATGATGGTTCTCCTCCCACCATGAGTCAAGCCCACCTTCAAGAAGGGCACTCAGCTTTCACCCAAGTGCTTTTCTCTGCGAGTCCCACAGAGCTACTTATTTACCCTCCATAAACCAGTTAAGAGGCTAAAACCTTCTCTACCTCCCCTTTCATTGTGGGGAAAACCCCAGTGAGCAAACCACAGCTCCTGCCTCTGCTGTGGGATCAGCCCACAGCAATCGTCCCCAAAATGGCCTGACCAGATGTATCCATGGCATTCCTAAGCCTGAGGTCACAAGTTTGCCCACACAGAAGTGCACTGAAGGTAAGCATAAAGGGTCATGCTTCAGTTTGTTCTGGGAAACGTACATGCCACACATGCTTGCCAAGATGATGTTAAACAACATTCTTCTTTGGTTAATTAAGATACAGGACTTATGACTCTTAAAAACACACTGGTTTTCCCTCTAGAGCAGGCATAGCTTCAAGGAAAACAGCCCTTTTCCTCCACAAGTATTTGCAAACTCAGCTGCTGTTCCACAGCACAGTATGTGAGGCAAGAGAGCAAGATATGAAAAACAAAAACTGAAAAACCCATTGCTAGGGGAGGAGAAATCATTTTGCTTCTAAACTTTCCCTGGTTGGGATTTTTTCTTTAGGGAAACTTTGAACCAGGCTGTACTTTCCATCCTAATACCCCTTTTAATACTCCTTATATGGAGAGCAAGCCTATTATCTCCAGAGCCCTGGAAACTGCTTTGAGTTTTGCTCCAGTTCTCAGGAGTGGAAGCAATGGGAACTCAGTGGGATGGGTTTGGGTGTGGGAGTGAAAAGACAGTAATTGCCTGTCAGCCTTCTCTGTGAGAAACAGATCCATAGCTTTGCAGGGCCCTCAGGAACAACAGGAGCTCCAGAGTGATGTGAATAAGTGGAAGTTTGTTGTTAAACACGTTGTCCTGTGGATCTAATGAGACCTGCTTTCCTACAGGTGTGTCCTACTGTGTCTTCCTCTCCTTCCCTCACCTGTGCCACTCGCTATGCCAACCGTAACCCATCTTTGTCGCTGAGCAAGAAGCACCATCTGCTCTGGTGAGTCCAGAGAGGCACATGTGATGACTGACATTAGCAAGCAGCATGTAAAATTGATGTGTTTTGCCTACCTTTCCCTTAGCAAGGGCACTCGTTTGGGTCTCCATCTTTGACCCAGCTGCTGATTTTCATGAAATTCATAGGCATTTAATTCTCACTGAGCCCCAATCCCTCTGTCAGTTTGATAGAAAGCAGGTTCAGAACATACTGGCTGATAGACAGCCAGATGGTGTGATCGCAGAAATTTCGTTCTATGTGGCAAATGGGGCTAGAAGCACAAGGATGTGGGATGGATTCATGGGATAAGGTTAAAAAGTCAAGACTGTATACTTTTCTCAGTGTTGATAGAGCCTTAAGAATGCTGTTTGTGGAATCATATCCTTTTTCCTTGAACCAGGTAGGTACTGGCTCCCTCAGATACTCGGGTAGTGGACTTTTCTTATTCTTTATTCTATTGTGTGGCTGCAGAAGATATGTAAGATTCCATATTATTTCATGTATTTGCCTCTGAGTGCCTGCATTCATCAGGAAGCAAAGAGTTTAAAAACCCAGAATCTTAGGTCTCTACACAGAGTACAGAGTTCTCCACAATGAAGAATCAAAGGTGAAGACAGAGGTGTCAGAACAGCATTTAGCATTTCTGGCAAGGCATGCATTTTTCTGTACTGGGATACAATTACCAAATATCCATTGTTCCACTGTGTTTAGGTTCCTACTTTGAATAAGGTGTGCATCCATGTGTCTTATGTCTATTGTGAAGCCACTGGAGAGGGGGTTGTTTATTTATTTTCATTATTATTAATCTCCTGTGCAGCAATAAAACCTGTCTGCTGCAGTTCAACTGACAAAACCAGAAAGGCTTTTGTTTTATGTTTTAGTAGACAACCTTTTTTAAAATAATATGCTGTGTATAATGTGGCAATGTCAGCTGAAGGAACAGTGACAGAAGAATCCACAAATGCAGAGCAGTCATCTATTTTGAGGGGCCCAGCAGAGCTGCAGTCATAGTGTTTACTTTCCTGTCATGCTAGGATCTTGACGTTCACCATACCAACAGTTAAAAGCAACTGAGAGTTTCCAGGTTGCAGCTAATGAGAGGTAGGTAGGTTATGCACAAACTGGAGTTAGGAAAGCTTAAGGACAAAGTTTTCTTCTCTGCCCCTTCATAGCAGATGTTGTGTCAGGGTTTGCCTTTGCTGTTTAAACAGTGGCAATCCAGCAAGACTGAGAAACCAAAACACTGAAACAGTGACCTGCTGAGCAACACAGAGCTTTGTGCCACAGACTGTCTTCTACTGCCAGTTCTATAAATAACACCCAATTAATCACACACAAACGTCCGCTCCTTTGAAACACCTGGACTTTGGAGTGAGCCGTTACAGATATGCCAATTTGTCAAAGTAGTGATTAAGCATACTCATATAGAAATTGAAATGTGACGCAAAATACAGACCCAAAATAGAGGTATCCAAAATCAAAAGCCTCTTTAGAAACTGTTGATCTGGGAGTTGTGGAATTGCCTTTAAGCAAACAGAAGCAAAAGCTTATCCTATGTCTATACATGCAACTAAGAATTGGAATAAGGCTGTATTGAAGCTCCATCTAGTCCAGCACCTTGTCTCAAACAGCAGGCAGTGAGCTATAAGGTAGTGAAGCAGGCCAAGGTGCTGCATTCAAACTGCAGTGTCTGCTGGAGGTGTAGATTGAAATCTCATTTTTAACAGGTCCTTGGTTCTTCTTTTATCATCAGCATGCTATATGACGCTGGGATTGCCAGGACTAGGAACAGCTTGGACCATGGTTTGCAGATTTCAGTGGACTCTCTGTTGCTCCACCTCCATGTAGAGTCATCCATGCTGCCTTCTCCAGAAGGTAAGGGGCAGATTATTGCCTGGTGTCTTTACTGAATTCTGCAACAGTAGTCCCCATATAGTCCCAGACTTGCAGAGCTCCTTTTTGGTCCTTGCATCTCCTTACCACACCCAGCCAGACACTGTTTTATTAGAGATCTAATGTTCAGCTGGTTTGCCCCAAAATCATGTTGTCCTGGTGTTTCCCTCTCTTTTCTCTTACCTGTACATCCTCCTTAGACACACATGGTATGGGTATTCTTACATTGGAAGAGAATGAAGGAACCCAGTAGGTCACCTTGTTCTCCTAACTGATCCCATGGCCCATCAGAAATCTAAGTCAGGGAACACTCCTGGGAGCAGCCTGTGCTAGTAGCAGGTCTCACAGGATGCCCTGATAATTCTTCACCATTCGCACAGACCAACTGCGCCAGGCTGTGGCCCCTCTCCTGGTTCCTCCAAGACCTCTTGTGGGTTTTTTTATACCTTCCCCATCTAAGATCCCACTGAGTCATGGGACTTCCTGATTAAGTTCCCCCACCATCTCCAGCATCAGAAAGAGGAAGCCTAGTGACTGCATCCTGGTGACCACAGGATCCACTCCCTTTTCCTCTCAGGTCTCCCAGCACAGCACCAGTGGGCACAGTCCACTGTCTCCTCAGATGCCTTCAGGGTGGTTGCCCTGCCGTTCCCTATCTGTACATTCTTGACCCTTTGACCTTGATCTTCTTCTCTTCTCTCCTTTGTTGTCGCCCATAATCATTTGGCTTTCCCCAGGTCTTTCAAAGAGAGTAAGATCAGTGCAGATATATAGTGCCTAGCCTGAAAAGAGTTAAGGCAACTCACCCCTACTATGCATAATAACTTTGTGTCTTCATCAAATTGTCTTCCCACCATATGCCTGCTTTTCCAGTTAATTTATAAATAGGTTAAACAGCTGGAGCCCAGGAGCAAACCTCCCTCAAACATCACTGGCAACCTCCCTCAAATGTGAATGCTGGCCATTTATCCTCCTTTTTAATAGATTATTCACATGAAGACTTTTTCTCTTGTTCCATGGTGTCTTAATTTCTTTCAGAGCTGTTACTGATGGACCTTTATGTCTTTAGAAATTGTTGCTGGGACTCTATATGCCTGACCCTGTTGTGGTTTCCACTTAACTTCCCAGAGTTTATGATCCTTTCTACTTTCCATTCTTGGGCACAACTTCTATTTTCTGAAGAAAGTCTTCTGCTTCTAATAAATTCCTTTATCCTGCTGTTAGCCATGTCAGCTTTCCTTTTGGTCTTTCCAAAGCCTTTGTCCATACACAGAGGCTAAGAGCAAATGTTCCCCTACACGTTATGTTTAAATAGTCATCAGGAAAACATTTTAGCCTCCAGACATCCATTTTAGGTTCTTTTCAATAAGCTTCCTTGTTCCTATGTAATTCCATTGTAGTTGAGTTTTTTTGGCTTTTATTCTTTAGGCAAGAATGCTGAATCTAAGTATGGTCACCATTCTGAAGAGCCTCTTGAGCAGGGCCATTTTGCACTAGGTTCTGTGTGTTGACTGGAGCTAATACCAGAGTTTCTTCCTTTTTTTTGTAGGCCCCTTCATGAAGCAACACTATTTTCTTTTTCTGCAGCAGCAATCCTTGATGTGACATTTGCCCAAAATGCAGGTGGGAAATTGATTGTCTCCTGTTCCTGTTGCATTTCTTGCCCTACTTTAAGCAACTCTGATCTCCCTCAGCATGTAATAACAGACAGTTGATCTTACCCTGATTTGGCACCTTGCTGACTTAGGCCAGGAATGTCAGGTTTTATAGGTTCTGTGCTCATTTTAAATACAATTAGCTTGTTACTTTGATCTGGCACAAAGCTTTCTGTAATACATTACCACTTCTCTACTGCTGTTACCTACTCTGTCTTTTTTTAATACTTTATACTCTGACCAGGTGTCTGATCAATTACTTTCTTCCCATCAAGTTTCTGATACATGTGTTATAAGATTATCCGTGTTTAAAGTCAGGTATTTTTGCTTTCCCATCTTGCTTGTTAGACTTCTACCATTCATAAAGAAATGACTTTTTTTTTCCTCTCTGTATTATGAGGTTCTTTTTGTTTGATTATTCTTCCTTCTTTCTATTTAAGCTTCACTGAATTATTGTTATTCACTGGAAGATAAAGTTTTTCTGAGTTCCTTCTCTGAATATGTGCCATCCTGAATCACATTTTAGCATTTATCACACTCCCCTTCAATTGAAAAATTCTCTTTTTTAAATGCTATCACTGGTTTCATTTTAGTTTACCTGAGTCTGACTACATATGTTCTGAAAGTTTTCCCATTTTCTAACAGGTTCAAATACTTTGTCTCAACCATTTTCTAGCCACTCATTGAGAATTTGTCTCTCTTTCTCCTAGTTCAGCCCTGCTTATGGTTTTGGAGGCATTCCATTTGAAGCTACTATGGAGCTCCTGGCCTCCAGCTTACCATCTGACAGCATGCATTTTGCCTCCAGAAGCCCTCTCCTCCCTTCCTGAAGTCATTGCTCCATATACTGTGTCCAAAGGCTCCCTCAAGATTTCCCTAAGAGCCTGCCCAGATATCCCACACCATCCAGCAAGGAGATATTGCAACCGGCAGTCTAATCACCATGCAGTCCTTTCTGGTATCACAAAACTGCATGGATGTAGGCCTGATAGAGTACCAGAGTCCCTCTACTGCTGTATCTCCCTGAAAACTGAGATCTGAAGAGGAATCTCAGTGCAAAAGCCATGTGAGATCATCCCCAGGATATTTCCAGCCACAAAATCTTCATCAACCTCAGCAGCATGGGGGCTATATAAGCCTGGAGGTAGAACTGCTCAATGATAATACTAAAGTGACTTTCCATGCATCCACTGTAACCCTGAAATATTTTAGTTTAGGTGTCATGGCCTCAAGGACTAGGATGTTTGGCTAATTGCACTGGATACACATAGTCATTACCTATGAACTGAGTAGATAATGATTTATTGTGCTCAGTGAAGCAAACTGAGGATTCCTTGCCCACTCACTACTTAAATAGCTGGCTGCTGCTTTAGTTTGCTTTTGATTAGGAGGGGTCTGATAGGCTCTATCCCCAGCTTCAGGCACAGATCCCTGAAGGAGGAGCCATTCAGTCACCTAGAATAAGGAGACAGGCAAACTCCCCCTCTGGCAGATCTCCTTCTACATCACCTGGCTCCAGGCACTCCCCAGCGCCACCTGTTTGGAACTGCTTGATCCTGTGGTGAGTCTTTGGTTTCTCTCTTACTCCTTGTCACTCACATCCAGAGAGGTGAAAGTGACAACCAACAGCACAGTATAAGGGATGCTGAAAGAAGTGGCCATTGATAACTATATACTGTTACACTGCTTTGCTCTCAGGTATGCTTTGGATCTTCATTTTTTTAGATTGGAAGGACATTTTACAAGTGTTTCAGTTCACCTGTCCTGAACAGACAGCAGAACAGAGAGCAGCAACGCCCAACAAGGACTGTGAAGCACCAGGTGTGCAGTGGCCACTGGAACAGCGGCTTCATGGGAAGTAGTGTAGGATGAAGTCCAGTCTGCCTGGACATGGTGGACAAGGATAACTTGACAAGGGAACATGCTTGTCTGAGTTTCCATTAAGTGAACCACTTTCTTCAAAACAGTAGGATACTGAGCTCTCTCAGACTTCAGCTTCCTCAGCCTCTTTCTTTCCTTCAGCCCAGGACTCTACACACAAGCTGTCGTCAGCAAAACCTTTAGTAACCATGCTGATGCACACAAGAGATGGAAAGGGGAACCACTGTTTCTTGAGGGGGAGGCTGAGGAAACAGGTGATGTGTAGTGGGAGGATGAGCAGTGAGAAATGGAGAAATGAAAAATAGAAAATTTTCGCTAGAGCTGTGACAAATATAGTTCTTCTAAGTGTAATGGAACTAGACAGCAGAGTGGGCTGAGACAACTTGGTGGCCTTTGAAAAGAGGAAGGAGTGACAGATATGTGAAGATACTAAACTGACCTATGTCCTGAGGACCCTGACTCTCAAGTTTTGGGGGTTCATGCTGATATGATTTTAAGAAGCTACAGGTCCAAGTTGCCTACCCATTGCCACGGGTTATTGCCCTATCACTGGCTTGTCAGAAATAGCTGTGTGACCACACCATATGCACCAGACTGATACATAGACATGATCTGAGGTGACTGTGGCTAATTCAGTTCACTAGGATGTGGTCTGTGGTGGCCAAGGGATCTCCTTCCTGATCCCTATCAGGTTTAGTTGAATAGGTGACCAGCTGAGGTCAGAAACCTCCTGAGCCATCACAGGCTTGTCTAACCTGACAAGCACCAAGAGGTGCCAAGAGAGCACCAGGAGAGCCTTGACACCATTTTAGCCAATTTGCTTGTCTGTAGACCTCATTTTCTGGAGGACACAATGTCACTGACCAAGACAGATACTTTTGATCACCTCTGCTCATATTCAGGAACTACACAGAAAAACCTACTCCAGTAAATGAGTTGCAAAACTAAGATTCACAGAATCACAGAA
>NW_010181832.1:0-1614 GCF_000695765.1 Mesitornis unicolor
CCCTACGCTGCTCTCTAATAGGTCATTCAATGGCCAGTTTGCTAGCTTGAAAGCATTAATTTACAGTTAGAAGTTTAAAGTTATTTTTTCTCTTTTTTTCAAGAGGCCATGGAAAAACATAAATTGGCCAAATTGTGGGGACTTGCTAGTTTCAGTATCAGCTCAGTGCTTCTCAGCACCTGGCTCCAAAGACTATAAGGTTGAAGTGAAAACAGTATTGCAGCAGCAGAGATAAATTACTCTAATACTTGAAGATAAATGGCATATAGGTGATTTTTTTTTTGAACTTCAAGAAAAATATCTTAATGGTAAAACTGGAAAAAAACTCTCACTCTCTTTCACCAAGGAATAGCCTTCTGAAATATTTGTCCTTTCCTGAACTGAACACAAATATACAAGCTATAAAATCACACTGGTGATTAAACATAAATCATTTAGATTTTGATATTCATTTTACATCTTGATTCTTGTGGATGAGTTTTCTTGTTAACAATAAAATATTATCTTAACTTTATCTCCTTCAGTTGCACTGATTTAGGTTTTGACCTAATTTTTCTTATTAAAGGGCTTCCACAGCTAAAATTGCCAGAAGAAATAAAGCTCTATTTCTCATTTTTTCCCCAAATCATTATGCATTTTTCTTCCTCCTCTGTACATCCCACTCACCAAGATCCTAGAACTTATAGAAGATTTGTTTTTCAGATCACTATGTAACTCTGAATTGATAATAAGCAGTGCTAGATGCATTATATTATACCAGTACTTAAGAAACTTCTGGGCTGTTATTTACATAATACCTTTATCTCCTACATGTAAATGTATGGAACATTTTAATATTTTTTTTACAGGACTTCACTGACCAAATTTGACCAAATACCTCTCTCCTCTGGTCGTTTGGGATAAAGTTTTAAACTGAAAGTTTTAAACTGAAGTTTTTACATAGTAAATAATAAGATGAAGACACTAGTATCAGGGTAAAAACTTCTGTTGCTTTACTATCAGCATCCCCTAGTGGTGATATTTATTATTTACTTATCAAACTTGCACAGAAAAAGTAATTTGATAGATTTGCCTACATGGATAAGAAGATCAAGAAACTGATGATGCCTTAAAAATATACAGTCTGTGGAGATAAATATATATTTACATGTCTTGCCTGTTAAATTTTCAAAATTAATTTAGTGATGAAGAAATGAAAGATTGGACAAAAACCCCATTTCTTGAATCACGTATCTGGTTTGCTTAATGAATATTGGTAGAAAAATTAAAATATAAAGATGGGATAAACAGCCTCGTTTTTGGTTCTCAGATGTGAACACCTTACTATTATTATTTTTTTTCATGACATTGCAGCAGAAAGTTAAAAACAAAAATGAGTTAAACTGAAAGTCTGTGTTAAACATGAACTTTTCAAAGATATGTTGAGATTGTGATGCTATGCATTTACATTTTGCTTAATTTCAATTTTAGTATAATTAAACGTTTTAGACAGTGATGTCTAAAACAACTGATAATTTAATCTTTGTTAGAAAACATGTAAAAGCACTTAAAAATATTTGAGTGACTCATGAGGCTGAATTCCACCTTTTTCACTGATATTCTGTCTTTTCTGCT
>NW_010181832.1:1645-11293 GCF_000695765.1 Mesitornis unicolor
AATTTTTAATCAAAATGGATGTGTGTTGAAAATAGACAATACATGCTTAAATCTGCAACATAATTTAGACAGTCCAAAATAAAAAACAGTTGGTATGAATCTCTGTTTCTTTTATCTGACCAAATGAAGGTGTCAATAAAAGAGAAAATTATTCTAGTAGTAGGGGGAAATGAAAATGAAGTTACAACAGTTGGTCTCTATTGCTACTGTGT
This sequence comes from Mesitornis unicolor, assembly GCF_000695765.1. Classification (NCBI taxonomy): domain Eukaryota; kingdom Metazoa; phylum Chordata; class Aves; order Mesitornithiformes; family Mesitornithidae; genus Mesitornis; species Mesitornis unicolor. The sequence goes on from NW_010181832.1 coordinate 1,858, forward strand.
ATGCCATGTTACAGTTTGGCAGGGTCTATTAGCCAGCCATCTCTCTTCTTTCCACCAGAAGACCACTGGTTATGTCTACCAGAGCTGTGGGCCTAGTGTGTCACCTCACACAACAAATTTTTATGTCTGTGACTGTTTTGTAGACTTCACACAGAGAACTAGAGACCTGTGTGGGAAGGACTGCACATTCGGTTGTCCTATGAAGTCTTTGTGCCTGCCTTATGGTAAATAGAACAGTAGTCCAATATCAGCAAGGATGTACCCTGGGGTCTTCCTTATAGTCTCAACGATCTGCATTTCTCACCTCATTCCGTCTGCTTTCCTCCACTACTCTAAGTAAACTGCTTTAAACATTACTAAGGTGATAGGCACAGTTGGAATGGAGCTGGTGTGCTTATGTGTTTCAGGACTACCATGGAAGAGACTGAATTTGCAAAGGCTGTGTTTTTAACTCTCTGCCTGGGACTCTGTATAGCTCCTGTTTCTTTCCCCTTTGCTGACAACTCATCTGGAGATGAAATCTTCAGATTTCGTCAGCTTCAGTATGGTGTGGTGCTCTTAAACACTTCTTGACAATTTGAAGTTGAGCAAATGCCAACCTGTTCTACTGACATCTATTTTACTCTTCTGAGTTAAGATGGATTGACAAACTTATTGTGTGCTCTTGTAATTTATTTTAATATCTTTTTAAGAGTTTTTTATTTACCTTTTTGTTAGTAGTAGATCAAAAACTACCAGCCCTAAAGCAGTCAAGGCATTTTAGGGTACATATAACCAATGTTAAAATCAAGACAGATGCCACTAGAGAGCTGATGAAGGGAAAGAATGGAATGGGGAGGAGGAATTTGTATTACAACTTCTGACAAGTGTCTTATCTGTTGATTGATTAATAATGTGTGATCTACCTTTAAGAGCCTAAAAGACTGGCATTTCATATTTCTCTTACTTTGCACAGCACAAGGGATACTAAGTTAGTGTTAGTCACTTTTAGCATTCACTCTCTTTTACTGTTCCAGCACCCCCAATCATTGTTTTAGGAATGACAGAAAGTATATCCCTGATCTCTCTTTTTAATATGGACTTGTGGCCCATGGATTTGTCTACCTGTTTTTTTTGGTGATGATACTATCTATCTCCTTCCCCTATCTCCTGTCTTCCGTAAGTTTGATACCCACTGGGTAAACAAAGTGTTTGTTTTCAGTCAGCTTCCTACTAATGGTTCAACAAGCACTACCAAGTTATAATTGCAGGATTTGGAGAACAACAGTTCAGTGCTCAGCTTTTCCATGACCTTCATTATTCTGCAAGGCCTCCTTAGCACCATACTGAAGAGTCCCAACCTTTCTCATATCTCCTCATAAGGCATCTCCCTAGCCCCTTGATCATCTAGTTGCCCTTCTCTGCACTTTCTTTAGCTGTGTCTCCTTCCTCAGATGCAGAGATAAGAACTGGGCATAGCAGTCCAAATGCAGGCATGTTGAAGTTTCTTAAAAGGGCACAGTCCTGCTCTCAACACCTTTCTGTTGATGTCCAACATTTTAGTGGCTTTTTTGGACTACTGGTGCACAGTCCTCTAAGAAAACTGCAAGTGATTACTCTAATATCTTTCTTAGTTATAACTGCATTTTTATGAGTTCAGAATTGCGTATGCAAGCTTTAGGATAGTTTTCCCTAACTGTAGCCTTCTCTGCTAGGTCATCTGCTGCCTTTTTACCCACTTCCAAAGTTTGTCAAGACTTTTTGGCATTCTTGACCAGTGACTTGGCTTTTGACCACCTGAAAGAGCGGAATTGGCTGCAGGCTTTCAGATTTCACAGTACAGTCATTTCCTCAGAACACTGATAAAGAAGCTGAATGAAGCTGTAACCAGTATTAGTCCCTGGGGTACAAGACTGCTGACTCCTCTCGATCCTGAAAAGTGTTCATTAAGCCTTGTGTTTTAATTCATATTTTTTAAGATGTGAAAGAATTTTTTTTCGCTCCAGTCCTGTGGCAACTGTTTTCTTTAATAATAAAAGGCTTTATATAGGTCTATAATAAAAAAAGACTTTTATATAAGGATCTGGACCCATTTGAGTGAGTCTAAAGAAAGGCCACAAGGATGACCAGAGGGCTGGATCACCTCTTCTATGAAGACAGTCTGAGAGAGTTGGGATTGTTCAGCCTGGGGAAGAGGCGGCTTCTGGGATACCTTATAGCAGCCTTCTAGTACCTGAAGGAGGCCTACAGGAAAGCTGGAAAAGGACTTTTTAGAAGGGTGTTTAGTGACAGATCTAGAGGTAGTGCTTTTAAACTGAAAGAGGGTAGATTTAGATTAGATATAATGAATAAATTCTTCACTATGAGGATTGTGAGGCACTCTAACAGGTTGCCCAGAGAAGCTGTGGGTGCTCTCTCCCTGGAGGTGTTCAGGACCAGGGTGGATGGGTCTCTGAGCACCTTGATCTAGTGGAAGGTGTCCCTGTCCATGGCATGGAGGTTGTACTAGATGATCTTTAAAATCCCTTCCAACTCAGACCATTCTATGATTCTATGACTTGTAAAAATCTGTATGAAGTATGTCTGCTATATTTCTGTTGGCCACACACAAAGAACTCCAGAAGGCAAACAAATCAGGGTTTCCCTGCACAAAATCCATTCTGGCTTTCCCCAGAGACAGTTTATTTACATGCATGTCATTGTTTAAGAAAAAATGACAGCATGGAGTTTAAATAGATTTGGATACCAAAAATATCTTAATCACAGATAAACACAATTTTATGAGTTAAATGGCTTTCTTGAGCTTTGGAAGAGATGGTGCGGTCCAGGAGAAGTGAGGTAGGTCAGTGCAACGGTCCCAGCCATGCAATGCACAGTCCAGAAGGGGGAGCTAGGCATCTCTCTGATTCCTGCTAAGGATCCTGCTCACATACCCAAATAGACTCTCCCCTCATATAACGTTGGGATCTCTCCCCACATACCCCTGGGCTCTCTGGCCCATGTACCATAAGTGACTCTGACCCGATTGGTTACTGGATCTGCAGGCAATACCCAAATAGTATTGCCCGTTCAAATCCTCTCCATGTCCTGCGTCTGCGTCCGCGGCCATGGCTGCTTGGGGCATGGTGGTTGCTGATTGCATGTAAGGTGCCTTGCAGTTCTGGTGATGAGGCTGCTCCCCTCTACAGTGCAGCTAACTTGGGTTCACATCCTAGCATTGCTGCCAGACAGGCCCAGTCGTGCCAGCTGCTCCTTCATCTATACACAGTCCTATAGCTGTTCATACAGATAGTTCCCTGCATTGCCATTTACCTGTCACACTTTTACCAATTTCACTACTGGAAGTGCTACGTTCAAGTACAGAATACTAGGGTCAGCATTTGGGCTCCAGCAGAACACACCACTAGCCATTTAGTGCTTGTCCACAGGTTGTTATGTATATATATTTCCACCACAGTGCAAATTTTCTGGCAATTTGCAGGTGGACAGCACATGTTGGCACTGCACATCTGTTATGGTTTAAGGGTTAACAGCCTGAAAGGGAAGGACAGGTGGTGTCTATAGGACCCTGGGAGGTCAGAGATCAGTATTGTTCCCTCCCCTTTCTGGGAACAGTCTAAAAAAACCTGAGGATGCCCAAGGTTTCACAGGCTATTCCTGGCTTTCTGGGCTGCTTCTGGTTGCATCTCTGGATGGCTGGGACTACCTTCACATGCTCAGCAGCATCCACCACGATCCACTCTTTGGCACCACTGTGGTCCCTGGTGACGAGTCACAGTGGCCACGAGGCACTGCTTGGACACTTCCACTTAGGACTACTGGGATCAGGTTTTGTATGTAGTTAAATATCCTTTGTCCCTTAGTAATTCCCTGTTTCCTTTCCCTGATTGTTTTTCATTAAACTTTTTATAGGCTTAACTTCCAACCTTGTGTGAAGCATCTCTTCTCTATTCCTCTTTTTTTCCTTCTCTCGTCCTCTGGAAGGGTGGGAGTCAATAGAGAGAAAATCCTACTACTTTTTTGATTTGGGTTTGCCCTGAGCCTGAAACGGAGACAACATCATACACAGATGAACTAAACCAAGTTCTCTGATATGTTCCCAGTTGGAGTCTCTAGCTGCAGTCGGGACTACACTGTTCCCCTTGGCACACTGACTGGCCCTGTGTTCTGCTGTTCTCTTGCAGCTCTGTTGTTTGGGATGGGTGTATTCACATGATAAACTTGCGTAGGTCTTTATTATGTCTGATGAGTTACCTGTTGCCATACCTCAGCTGCCCTGATGTGTTTATCCTAATGCTTTTACTTTTGCTACTTTCCATTGTTTTAACCAGCCCCACACAGCCTTATGGGTACCATTCAGGAACAAGTATAGATGTGCCCAGTAGGCCACTTTCCCCCTTCATTGCCTTCTAACACTATCTGCATAGTTCTGGCTTCTGCAAAATGACTGGCCACTTGTTTTTCACTCAGTTTAGCTATGCAAAGAGTGAGGGGCCTCTGCAATGCTGCTTTTCACAGTCTCTGTCTCCTTCAGAGTCTGCCAGTGAAGAGACTGTACTTTGGTCACTATATGAGAGTCCATCATGGGGTGATGCTTGGGTGGCTGTGTTTTGTCCAGGGGTTTGGTTCATAGTTCTTCTTCCTTTAAACAGTTAAGAGTTTATTCTACCAGTGTAGCTAGGTGTACTTTGCTTCCCAAAAGAATTCACTGAGCAAACATTGCAGTTCAGTCTCTCCATGTAAGGGCAGTGATGCAATGCCTTGTTTCACCCTTCTCTGGATACCCCGTGATTTGCAATCAGATATTGGCAACATAAGTGTCTGAACTACCCCTAGCATTTCAGGTGCCACTTGAACTCCTACATGAGTGGTAAGGATCTCTGTCTCTTGGGATATGAGATCAGATGTGCTGGGCAGATACACCCAGATTGTGTGAAAAATAAGTGAACTGTTATCACAGAGAGACAATTTCCCACAGCTAGTTTACTTTTTAATGGTGTGGAGCTCGACAGTTTAAGTACAGGTCTTCATTTAACATAGCTGTAATAGTCTGTCAAGTTCTTCATTCTCATCTTCCCAAAAATGAAGGGGAAATATCAAGTAGCTTAGGAATACAGAACTCTTGACTATGTGGTTTTGACAGGTGTTGCTATGAAAGAGTAGGCCAAGTTGGGAAAACAGCACACAAAAACACAAAGAGAGAAGGGCATCCCAAAATATGTCAGTTACCACTCTTGATTACTTTTGATTGATGGTGGCTAAAAGAAGCTCATAGCTGTGAGCAAAAAATCTCTTCTAGACTGATATCTGCTATATTTAAGAAGGCAAGCCATTGTAATTTTCTGAGGTGCAGGAGAGGGAAATGCAAATGTTGCATTCAGTATCTAACACCAATTTCTCTTTTGAATTGAAATTATCTACAAGACTCTAAATTTTGTCTAGCACTGTAGATTAAAGAAAAGGTAAGAACTAAAATGAAGATAGCTATTTCTCACTGAATCCTGTTTGTAACAGAATTAAGCATCAGATAAACAGAAGAAGAACAAAAAAACCATCAAGGCTAGGGCAGAAGAGAGAAAATGGAAGCCTCAAGTAAAAAAAAAAAAAGTTGTTTCTGGATTTCTTTTCCAAAACATCTGAATTTAGGAAAATTGAAGTTGTTAGAAATTCAGGTAGTGGTATGGTGAAGGAACACAACTCACTTCTAAGCATTATCTGGTGTTTCCGTGTCTTCCATAGCCAAGCTGTAGCTAGTCTTAGCTGATCATTCACAGGCACCTGTGTAACAGAAAAAAAGGTCTGCATTACTCCTTATCATGAATACCTTCATTTACCCAGGCTATTCTTCTTAGCCGGACAACTTCATGCGCTGTAGTGCAAAGAAATGTCTACACACTAGAACAGAACTGGAATTTTAATTTGGATTTTGTTTTGATATGACTATAGAGAGTTGCTGTCACCAGACTGGCCTGTGCAAATAACACATTTCTCCATCTGGTTGCCAAACAGGAAATAAAGCAAAACAAATCCTAAACATTGTTTTAGTTTAGTTTGCTTTGAATTGGATTTACAATTACTTTATCTTGCTGAAAAAAGGCCCTTTTATTTATTTAATGCAAAATATTGCATACAAACCTTACTGCATACAAATCTTATTGCATACAAATCTAAGAATCCCGTTTTGCTCTCTTCTTGTCCTAGGCATTGGTTTACTTCAGCATTTTCTCAGATACAATACAGAGCTGTAGGAATACAGAGCATTAAAACCCTTGCTTACATGGCTGGGAAATGGCAGAGAACAGTTTAAAGCTATTCTCTGGAAAAATGTAACAAAGCAGCACCAATACCTACCTTTGTCTCTTATTTTACTTACATATTAATATTCCCAAAATTTCTCAACCTAATTCTAAAATGTCTGCTGTATTAGCATATCAATTTTATTTGCTTTATAAATTATTTAAAATTATGTTAATGTTCTACATTAACAGTAAAAGGTTACACTTTTATTGCAGCAGAAACAAGTAGCTTATTAAAAATACCTGATTTTAAACTCATTCTAGGTTTATACATTGATGTCGAACATATTATTACATTACTTCCTCATTTCTCAATTAACTAAAGCTTTTTCCTAACAAAGAAATGATAGCATAATTCAGTCACTTTTATGCCTTCTAATTAAGTGGGCCTCTCAAGGGTCTAATTTCCTACAAAGTTAAAAATCCCATTCATGTGAATACAGTGAAAGAAGGTCAACAGCAGGAACCAAGAACATTTTATTTCAGAGTACTTTGTATCATGGACTTCTCTGCATTTCCCTCTAATATAGTTTAACACTCTCTAGTAAAGATGAGATTTCAGCTGGGATTCCCTTGTGTAAAGAATGATTCAGAGGCTGAATATTTCAACCAGAAAGTTGAATTTCACCAACCTTAAATGGAACCCTAAAAATATATTAAACTAAAACTTGCAAAACTAAAACTAAAAATTGCAAAACAACTCTGTAATAGCCACAGCTTCATTTGTCTACAAGTTTAATTTCTTCCCTTGAACTCAAATAAAACACATGCTGAAGTCATGGCTTCAGGCATGAAGCAATTTTAAACAACCCTCCTCTGAGTGACAGCAGGACAAACTGGTCCTCTGCACCAGAACTAACTAGCTTGCTCCAGAAATACCATCTTAGTTGTACTTAGTGACAAAAACTGTAGGACTTGCAACATCTAGTTACAACTTTCAGCTACAGAAAACTCTAATGACTCTCTAAAGAGAGCTGTCTTTTCTCTTTTCCCGTAATGTGACATAGTTTCAAAGGCTCTCAGTCGGTCAGAAGGTACCAGAGAGATTGTGGCTAGTGGTAAATAGAGCAGGTGGAGGAGCCCCATGTTTCCTTGATGTTACAGGGGACCTATACAGTCATTTTTAACCTAAGCAAAGTCTCAGTTTCTTCATTCCCAACCTCTCAACTCCATAAAACTTTCTAAGCTCATTTTTAGCTTAAAGTAAAAAAAAGGCAATCAAGAGCAATGTCATAGATGGAGATAAAGTGCTTGTCACAGCACTCCAGCATGCTGTGGTGCCTCCACCCATGTGTACCTATGAGCTCCATCTCCAATAGGCATTTCACACACATCCCAAACATAGTGGAGACATGGCTGTCCTAGATGCTGATAACAAGATCACTGTGTACAGATACAGTGAGAACATGTTGCACTCTCTTATTAAAGGAAACTCTCTGTTCCTGAGAGCAGTACACTGGGGGACTAGTAGGATGATGATCATTCAGGCCTTTAGTAGTCAGAAGCAAGATATATCTTGTTCAACTGTTCAGGCTCAGTACTGTCATGTCCAGTAGTTTGGGTGACACTGGAGAGTTTTAGTGGTGCATTGGCTTTGTGAGAAGGCAGCATTCAGCACCTGACTCTGTGCTTATGCTGGTAATATCCCGCTGCCTAGCTTCAGCTCGAGTGGAGTGCAGCAAGTGATACCTTGCATAATCTGTTCTGATGGCATGTTGCTGACTGACACAGGAAATGTCTGGGAATACCTGCCTAAGATCTATCTGAGGTATCAAGCGCTTCCTAGAGCAGCCTTGTATACAGTGTATTATTCAGTGTGCTGTGAGACAAGAGACTGTTGCTGCTGTCTCCGAGTTTTGTACTGTGACATTTTGAGGTAACTGTTCCTCAGGGTAAGTGTTAATAAGGATTAGGTGTTGGCTGTACATATAGGAATGGTATTTTCTGACTTTTATAAAAGTTTCCTGTAGCATCTACATTTTGGTAAGAGTGAAGATGGAAGAGGCAGGATCTCTGAACTCTACTTTGTTCTGTGTTTGCTAGGACAGAGCACAATGAACGACCCCACTGTCAGGTTTGGAGCTGTGGGTGGATTTTAATGGATTTAAAGCAGCTGTGGAAACACCATACCTGGATAAAAAGTACAGGTAATATAGAGCTACTACAGCTGTAGTGGGGAGAGAAGAGTACTGCCTGGCTGAATGTTTTAGAGGTCACACCTCTGACCACTTGTCTCAAGATTTTGAAGAGGTCAGATAACATGGTTTCATTGTGCTGACTCTGTGGCTGCAACTAGTGGTAAGGATTGGGCAGCACAATTTATCCTAAGAAATGGCCTTGACTGAGGTCTTGATCCAGTGGGAGCAGTGACTGTCAGTGACAGCACTGCAATAGCCTTTGCTGTGCCTGGTGCTCTTGGAATTGTGTTGCTTCACTTTGTGCTCCTGCTCCCAGAGCCAATGGAATGGCTGTGCAGTGCCCAGACCCATGTTCATGTCACACCGAGTGACAGAGCTTACATGGCAGGGAAAGATGGAAAAACTAACCCTGCTCTACATTTATTCCTATACACAGTTGGTGTGGGAGCAGGACTGTCTAGGGGGAAAAATGGGGTTTCCTGGGTCTCATCCTTCATCTCCAGCACAGCCTGTGGCAGGATTCATGTTTGGGCGACTGCATTTGTGCACAGAAACCCTCCTAGCCATGCTGTGTGTCTGTACAGCCAGTCTGTGCCTAGAAAGAACTTTGCCGCCTCCATAAGGTGACCTGCTGAAGTAAAATTCTGTTTGCTTCCCAGTGTCTCTTATTTTGTGGGTCTAGATGATCAGGTAGTGAGGTGAATTGTGAATTGGTTGAAGGAAAGAAATCAGAGAGTTGTGGTTAATAGGACAGAGTCCAGTTGGAGGCCTGTATCTTGTGGAGTCCCTCAGAGGTTGGTACTGGGACCAGTACTATTCAATATATTCATCAGTGACCTGGACAAGGGAACAGAGTGCACTCTCAGCAAGTTTGCTGAAGACACAAAACTGGGAGGAGTGGCTGGCACTCCAGGAAGATGTGATCCCATTCAGAGAGGTCTGGACAGGCTGGAGAGTCGGGCACGGGAAAATTTAATGAAAGTAAACAAGGCCAAGTGTAGGGTCTTGCATCTGGGAAAGAAC